>NC_040031.1:9404025-9490073 GCF_000972845.2 Larimichthys crocea
ACTGAGGGAGACCAACACCTCCCGAATTTAGCAACTCCAAACAACAATGTTCAGAGGTTTTGCTTTTCTTTCATTAACCAGAATAAAAACCTCTGAGCAGTTCTTTAGTGCAAATACAATTTGACTGTCCAATGTCCTAAAAATTACGTCATGGGTCTTAATGAATATTCCACAAAGTAACTTAGCAAGATCTCGTTTCCACCTAGTACTTCTGGTCATCTAGGTCTTTCTCTGAACTCTGATGAAATGCTCCCACAGGATTTATATTACACATCACACACACCATCAACTAAACTAAACTAACTAAACTAACAACCACCCCTGCCTGCTCGCCCAACACAGTGAGCTTGTGTTGGGTTGAGCTGAACTAAACATGCAGCCTGGTTGAGAGTGACATGGGCTTTTAGGGAGAGGCCGATAGGGGTGTTCTGGATTTACAACATGAGCAACAATGAAATGAGCAGCGCGCAAACACAAAGTGTGCACGTACGTGTCAAGAGAACGCATCCTCGGATTGACCTCCACACCTTTAACCCTTGACAGTTAGATATCTGGCCTCAGCAGTGCTGCGTCAGTTTCAGGAGTCAAAAAAGAGCGAACGGAAAGATGACAGCTAACCCACAGAGGGCAGCAGGAAGACGAGGAGGAGGAGGAGATAAAGAAGGAGGGGATGCATCCATAAGTGCTGCCGCGAGGAGACACAGGGAGGGAAAGGAGAGGTTTTTATTTTTCTATTCTAAAACTCGTCCAAACATTTGTATTAAATGGGAATACTCTGTACAGTTCCCTGTTCTGTGTCACAGTCTGACTACTTTCTCTCCTTCATGTGAGTAATCAGATAAAACAGAAAAAGAAACTGCTGCAGCAGCTGACAACGCTCATTGTGCCGCAACCAGTTGGCCTGTCTCTCCTCTGACTCTGTCAAATTACTTCATAATCAGATTGTTGGTTATGACTCCATTTCCATGCCTGTCGACATGTATAGTAAGTAAAGCATTAGGTGAAAATCCTGGGAGGAGAAAAAAAGGGGGCTCAGCTTCGTTCCAACATCACAAATCATTCTTAATTATTATCCCGCGGATCCACAACAAAGTGAAAATATTGTAATGAGGCGCTTCGCTACTTTCCTCTACACATTGCAACAGAGGTGAACACTCATTTTTCAGCCTTGCATTTGCATAAATTCTCGTCTTTTTTTAAGTTGGCGCTGCCAAAAGTGATAAAGTGCATGCAGCACCAGGGAGGCGAATCAGGGAGAGGGAAGAGAGAGAGAGAGAGGGGGAGAAAGTGGAGGGGGAATGAGGTTATAGGTAGCAGAAGGGAAAAGTAAAGTAAGTTTAAAATAATACAGAGAATCCAGGAGATCTGCATAGGCTGTCTGAAAAGGGACAAAAATAGGCGGGTTAAGAAAAAGCGGCTGGACCGTGATAGAGGAAGCAAATGACACACAAAGCAGTGAGACAAATAGAAAAAGAAGGAGAAAAGTGATGGAGAAAGAACATCAGGTCTGATTTTAACCAATATAATGAAGAGAGAGAGAGGAGAGTTGAAGGGAGAGGCAGAGATAATGTGAGTGGGACAGATAACAAACAGAGAAAGCTGCAGGCAGGAGGCTATAATGGACTTTTGAGTGGAGGGAACGAGAGATAGATTTACGAGGAGAGAGGGATGAGTGCGGGGAAACACAGAGATAGCGTGATAGAGTGCTAAGTGGAAGGGGTAAATTGTGGCTCTGCCTGTGTTCTGTTTTTACAAAGCCCGTCATAAAAACGGTGTTTAAATTTAATAGGCGGCTGCAGGAGGACACACACACACACACACACACACACACACACACACACACGAGCTGAAACACTCAGACATATTTCCTCTCACCATGGCGCAGCGTACGCGCTATAATCCCAGAGAACAGAGACTATCTGTGATGTATTTGACAAGGATTCATGCCTTTCTGCATGAGAGGACCATATTGACGGTTGATCCCGGGTAAAGTCTGTGCATGTAATAAAAATAAGAAGCTGTAAGTGCTAAAGCTGCCTGAATAGAGCCGACTCTAATAAGTGTTATAAAAATAAGTGTTTTTAATTAATATTGACTCAACAATCCAAACCATGAGCAAGGCGACGGTGGCAAGGAAATCTTCCTTTTAACCTCGAGCAGGACGTATTTCATTGGTGGAGAAAGAGAAGAAAGGGTAGATAGATATTCAAATTATATTATATGTATTATATGTTATTATATATATATATAGACCTCTGTAGTGCCGTAAAGTTGTCTGCCAGTTACAGTAGCTCTGTGTTTTTAAGTACTTTTTCCACTTTTTCATTGTCTTCATCGATTTTGTGCAAACAAACTTCAACATGGACTTGGAGATTTGCCTTTTTTCCGTCATACTTCATAATTCATAGGTGACCCGTTCAAAAAAAATAAGCCACGGTTCTTGTTTACACTCGAGATCAGCTGAAGAAAGACTGGAGATCCCTGCTGAAGTGAAGAGCTGCAGGGCTGGATCTAAGACTGTACAAACCGTGCATACCGCCTGTTATCATGGGAGTCCATGGACCAGAGGCCGGAGTCTGAACCGGGTCACTGCAGGAAGGACTCAGCCTGTCGTACCATTTACACCATTACAGGTGGCTTGTTTGAGCACCCACCAGCCTCAGGTTCACTGACGATCCACGTTTTTAGATTAGTCAGGAGGCAGAAGGCAGTTCATGGGTGACATCGCGGATACATCGTCCACCCGTCATACTGTCTACGGTTTCAGTGCCTTGTAGGGTAAATGCCAAAAGCAGACTTAAAGAGAGATGACGTGGTGACATAGCGTTGCGATAAAAGAAAAAAGTCTGTAAGATACATATTTCATGTTTAATCACACTGTCAACATTGATGCTGCCCGGGAACGAGATCGGACAACAGCAGAAACACAAAAGAATCCATCTTTGATATGAAAATAAATAAACACTATAAATAATCTGCTTTTTTTTTTTTAAATGAGCGCCCGCGGCTTTATGCAGCACTTCTGTGAAATCTTAGAAGTTCTCAGTGTGAGAGGCAGACATTTCAAGTACTGCTTCTGCAGGTTAAATAACACTTCATACAGACTGACACACACACACACACACACACAAGGCAGATCTCATGAGTTATCTGTTACCCACAAGCGCTCAAAGGCAGAAAACACACCCCGTCCCATCCATTCTCATAAACATTCACAAGTATTGCACACACACACACACACGGACCGAGAGCTCGGCCTTGTCTGGTGCAGTCATGGCTGGCTGTGGACTAACAGAGATATATGAAAGAGGCGAGCTGTGTGGAGAACAACATTTATCTAGAAGCCTCTTCCCTTTAGTATGCAAGGACACCTACCAACAGAAACATATGGCGTATCTCTCTTTATATCGCCGTCATTGCCGTCAGGAAAGCAGCCAGTTTGAGCATACTGCAAATTTTGGATTTCCTTCGCTGGTGTTTGTGCGTGAATATCATGTGTTACACCTCCACCACTCGCTGACTATCAGTGGTCAGCCCTGTGAGTAATTGTTGTTTGTGTTGAAAGTGTTTCAGGTCCTCCACATACAACAGCTGCTTGGCAATCACTCACTTAGAGCTGGAGACGATAAGGTGAACTGTCCTTGGAGTGGGAGGCGGAGGAAAAACAGTGAAACGGTGCTTCCCGACCAGAGATGTATAGTAACGAAGTGGAACTACTTAAGTACTGTACTTAAGTACTAAAATGCAGTATCTGTACTTTTTTGGACTATTGTTTTTTTCCCCCAACTTCCACTTTTACTGCACTACATATTTTTGATGAATTTAATACTTTTACTCCGATACATTTTTCATGTGCTGAATCATTACTCGTTACTATTGTAGCGTCCAGCCGGACACGTGATGAATGACGAGGCGATATTGAACAAACTGCATTTATTGCTGAACGGTTTGGTTCCAGGACTCGGTGACTGTCGGCCGTAACCACGCCAAAAAACCAACAGAACAGTCCCGGTCTCACATCAACCTCGCTCGTGCGCCGTACGTCATACACCTGACACCCAGGTGCGCTCTCTCACCTGCTCTCGCATTCATTCAGACGCATTCACAGACCATGGGAAATCACAGAACTCTACCATGAACATTGTAACACTGTAACATTAGAAGTTGTGCCTTAATAAATATTTGAAATAATATAAACAACAGTACTTGTACTTGTACTTTTACTTGTACTTTTACTTTCAGTACTTGAGTAGCAATTTTTTACATACTTCTACTTGCAATACTTAAGTACAAAACATTTTGAATACTTTAGTACTTTTACTTAAGTATGGTGTTTAACGAACACTTCTACTCAAGTCAGTTTTTTGATATAGCACTTGTACTTGTACTCCCCTCCTTTACTCCAGTACTTTATACATCTCTGTTCCCGACTGACTTCACCGCCGTGTTTCGTGTTTTCTGAGTTTATTTTTCAGTGTTTGAGTGTTATGTCTAAGAGTCTACAGCAATGCCGGTGGCACGGAGGATGTAGAAGGATGTGGTGCCACTGTTATGACCTCTGAAGTCCCTGAAGATGTTCCCTCAGCAGGAAGTCAAAATGCCATTGTCACTTGCATGGACCAACGGTGCAACATCCAATACGTCTAAAATACTACATGATAGAATCTTCTAGATGCATGCAGATGTATGATATGGTGCTGTTGTCAATTAAGGAGGATACAGCATGGGATCATGGCATAAGCAGACGGTGGTGCATTCAGTGAGGGAGTCTTACAGCGTCTTGGTAGAAGCTGTTTCAGCCTAGGTGTTCTGGACTTTATGCTCCGCAACCTCTTGAATGAGGTGAGAGTCCATGGGCCATGTGGGCTAGTGGCTGCACTGCTTCTGCACCTGCTCATGTCGATGTCCTCAACTGTTGCAGGTAATCTTCCGGGCAGCTTTTCACCGCCCTCTGCAGCGCCTTCCTGTCAGCAAAGCTGCCAGGACTGAGGAAATAACAGCGTTGGTGCGCCTTCTTTGAGATGTTGGAGGTGTTCATGGTCCACTTCCAAGATACTTGAGGCTGTGCAACCATTTCCACAGCTGCTCCACTGATGAACAGGGGAGGGGGGGGACTGAGACATTGATGCAGAGATTATTCTCCATTCGTCGTTGTGAGATATCACTCCCACTACTGCTGTGTCGTCTGCTGCCTGGGTGTTTAGCTGAGCAGTTATATGTGGACAGTGTGTACAGCAGGGGGGCTCGAGACGCATCCTTGGGCAGTGCCAGTGTTGAGGTTGATGGTGGAGGAGGAGATACCATGAATTCTGACAATCTGTGGCCAGTTTACAGAGGGATGGTGTTAATCCGAGCTGCAGTAGTTTATTGAAAAAGCAAAAAGCAGCTTTAACAACTGAAGTTCAGAAGCAAGCAGCCGAGTTCAAATGACCTGTGTCCGTGTTAATTCATGTTAACAGTGCAAGAAAACCAACGTCCGACTTGTTCAGTCACATCCATCACACACCTTCATGTTGACAGATTTCCTTTCAGGAGCCGTTTGTGTGACTCGGTTCATCAAAAATAAAAAGTTGCGTATGGAGATTTATTGCTGCAGCTACAGACTCATGTAAGACCCCGACGTCACCCACGATGCCGCTGCGTTGCCATGGCGACACAGCGAGTCAGCATGAGGAGCGAGTCAGCGTTTATCTCACCTTTTCATGTTCTTCGTAGATATATTTAAATTTGTTTTGTATGTTATCGTGCGGTTCTCGCTTCTTCTGTTGTTTTATTTGTGGGATCGGTGATGATGAGCGATGCCACGCAGCACAAAGCGTTGCCTGGTTGTGTTTCAGTATTTATGACTGAAGTGCTTCAGTAAGACGAACAGAGACACATCTCTCACAACCCACGATTTACCCAGCGTGATGCTGGCCTCGCTTTCATACAGTAACACAACACTGTGTGTGTGTGTGTGTGTCCATGCATTTGAGGGTTTAACAAAAACACTCATTCACGTTCCCCTACTGTTCCACTGTCATTCACACACACACACACACACACACACACACACACACACACACAGCGGTGGGCTCTCAGTGTGCGAGTGACCCCGACATTTGGCATCTTTCGCATCGGGGGGGAATCTCTTTCTTTCCTCTCGTTCTCCTCATCAAACAAAAGGAAGAGAGTGATGGAGGGAGGAGAGGAGGAGGAGGAGGAGGAGGAGGCAGAAGGTCAGTGGGAGAGAGAAAGAGAGAGAGAGGAATGGATAGATGATGGTCCAAAAAAAAAACAAAATAACAAAGACAGAGGACGAGTGGAAGAGGGATGGAGAAAGATGGGAAGCAAAAGAATCAGCGTCTGGCTGGGAAAAATATGGTGACGCATTGAAGCGAGTGAAGAGAGAGTTGAGGAAAGACAGAGGTGAAGTCTGGAAAAATGTTCATACAATCCTCTGTAATCAGCCACGGCTACTTTCTGTCCAGTATTGAACTGTGTCATTAAATAAACGATCAATAAAGACAAATCATTCGATTTGGCAGTGTTAGGCATTCTTAGACATTTCAGCTGTAATCATTTTATGAAAGGAAAAGTCCAACATTTCGGAGAAAGGAAAGGATTTTCTTATGGTTTGAGGTTTTTGGTTTAGTATTTCATGTCTTTTTATCGCTTGTTTTCTGCGTCACCTGTCTTTATTTAGTTAATTCGTTCTCTTGTATTTAGTCCGAGAGTTTTTCTTCTTTCACTTCATCAGTTTGTGTGCATCTGTTCTCAAGTTGTTCCGGTGTAGCGCTTCTTCCGGGTTCATTCTACTGGTCCTTGTGTTTCTTGGTTCTGTATTTCGATTTGGGATTTATCTTGCATGATTGGATTAAGTTTGTTTTTACAAACTGTTACCGTACGTAACTCTTTTTTCAACTAAATAACCTCATCAAGCATTTGCAAGCTTGTAGTAGTCAGTGTGCAGACAACCCTGCAGACATTTGAGGAAATATGTGGCGACCGAATCTACCGGCGATTCAATATCTCACTAATCAACGTGTTATGTCTCGATTTCTCCGTGCGCGTTTAAGCAATGTGGTTTTAAGAGCAGTTTGTGGACTGAGTTCATGGTTGTTGATCTGACTGAAGCAACTCACCAAGGTTCATCTGCTTGTTAGGTTGATAAATATTCAAACAGATTTAACATTACAGTGGAAGGTGACAACTAAATTTACCAACTAAACATCAACAGCTACCTAAACTAAAGATTTTTCTCACATCCCAAATCTACAGGAAAATGATCTTATCTGTCTTATAATGATGATTTCATCAAGTAGCCAATTTTTATGCCAAGAATATGAACAGAAAAAACCAGGAACTCATTTCAGTTTATTGCTGCAGGATGATTTTAAGCATTTACTTGACTATGTTCTCCACACTTGTTTGTACAGGGTTAACCCAAATTCTAAAATAATGTGATAGCGGGCCGAGAAAAGTCTGTATTAAACGGAAATCAATGTCTCTTAAGTGGTGAGTAAAATAACACAATAGAAAAAATCCTGTTGATAAAATACTGAACTGCTCAGCTCAGTACCGTTAATTGGGGTAAATCTAATATATATATAAGACTCTTTTCGCCTGAGGAGGTGTAAATTTCACACACACACACACACACACACAAGGAATCAAGGTTTAAGAGGACAACATCTCTTTGTGGAGACTTTTTTTTTGACGAGGCAGCAACTTTATCTGTTTGTTTGTGCTTCTTTAGCGCGAGAGACGAGATTTGGACATTCATTAGAGCTGCTTCAAAGACGCTGCCGTCACACGCTCGTTTTTTAGAGTCCTGCTTACTCTCTCTCCACATCAGGATGTGATTATGGCGCCTCGTGAACGGAGAATCGATGCTGAGATGATGAAGATGCTGAATTGCTGGATATGAAAACTGCAGCTGAAGGGGCATGACGGGATCACCTTGACCTCAGTGTTTGCTAATTGACTCAGCTGGCTGAGTAATGCTCCTTTCACCACCTTTAAAGCAACACTGTGACTTTACTACTATTATATAACAGATTTGATCATACTACATCCCATACGTCTGTGTACGTAACGCTTTACGGCACTGAGTCACACACCACCAACTATTTCACTGATTCTGGTGAAACTGGATCATATTTTATGGAAGAAATGTTTTCTGGTTTTCCCTCTGATGTCCTCTGGCTGCTCCGCCTCAACTCTTTGTGATTTACAGAGTTTATGATGGACAGTGTCGTAAACTGCTGACAGCTGTAGCTGCTGTTAGCTCAGTTTGTTAGCCGGGCTCCCGGGACTGTGAGTTTAGAGCACCGGGGGGAAGTGTTAGTGTTTGTACCACAGGCATTTTGGACCATCAGGAAGAAGAAGAAGAGGTTTACAGGCCCGGAGCAGAGTCGGTGTTGTGCCAGAACAGGAGCTGGGCAAGCTGAGCAACGTATCCGGGCTCAGCAGCTTCTGGGGACATAACGACAGAGGCGAAAAGATGAAAAGGGACATTGACAGAAGAAGGCTGAAAGACAGACGCCGAGCTGTCTTGTGCTGTTCATGTCTGGCTGCGAGCAAAGTTGTCAATTATAAGTAATACAATGATAATACACGTTTACAACTGTCCATATTCATGACACCAGTTTTTATGTAATGTTGCTCTAGACAGACAGACAGACAGACAGACAGACAGACAGACAGACAGACAGACAGACAGATCTCATAAACACAAATAGCAACAGGTAGACATTAAATCTGAGGTGACATGCTGACTAAACCATTTCCTGCAGCTACTTGCCTAGGTCAGGACATAAATACACACACACACACACACACACACACACACACACACAGTTGTTTCCTGCCAACTGTTGGCTCCTATTTGCAAACACACACACACACACACACACACACACACACACACACACACCGCTTCAGGTGACAGAGATTAATAGCCTTACTGACTGACAGAGTAACTTCCACTTCCTTTGTGTCACTGTCAGCCCCAGGCTGCATGCTATCTGTGTGTGTGTGTGTGTGTGTGTGTGTGTGTGTGTAGCCATTATTAGAAGTATAATTGCGGAGACATTTAAAGTGTTTCCCCTCAAGGGCTCTGCCAGCATCCAATAAAGTTTTCATACCGCAGGAGAGACAGAAAGCAAGTGGAGACAGAGAGAGAGAGAGTGACGGAGAGGACGGGAGGTAGAAGACGGAGGAGGTGCAGGAGTATAACGGCAGTTAGCCACAAGCATGTGGCGTCCTGGCAGTCTATGCACAGTAAGCCTGCTTAAGGTGAGAGCTTTGTAAATGCACAGCCTTTGTTTTTTTAATGTTAATCCATGCAGCACTGCTGTGCATGGAACTAAACATTGCAGATGTTATTGCACAATGTTGTTTGCGGTGCGCCTGCTCGCCGCTGGGTTCAGTGCACTCTGTCACCAAAGTTCAACTTGTTTAAACTTTTGCATTGCTCAACAAATCATTATAAATATAAAATAAAGGGTTTAGAATGCAGCACTACTGTTTTTGTGTTGTGTCTGAAAATGGCCTAAAGGGAAATGTGTTCTCCTTATTCAGTATGTCTTGAATGAAATGTAATTGCTGCCTTGAATACATTTGCTGGAAACATTATTATGTATGTGATTATACTTCTCTAAAGATAAGTGCAGTCGCTGTACAGCAAATGGACACAGGAGGCTAACAAACGAGCTACACAAACCCTCGAATCTCAACAACAATGGGGCGGTCTTGCATATCAGAGTCCCTGACTGGTCCAGCTTTCTGTTCAGTTGTGATGATTGTCTCTTGTGTCACAAAAACACTGAGTTAATGTAAGAACCACTCATAAAAACAGATTTGTTCTCAAGTGGTAGTTCAAACTTCCATCCATCCATTTCATGGAACCGCTTATCCTGCATCAGGGTCGCACAAGGCTGGAGCCTATTGTAAGAGGAAGAAGGGTACAACCTGTAGTAGTTTAAACAATGTCAACTAATATAAATGAAATTACGCTAAATGTTCATATTACTGATGTAGTCTTGGACTCTTTACTGGTGTATGTATCTAGGCCCCCATTTTGAGGTTCCCATGGTAATGCCAATGATTGAAACGTGCACCTCCTCATGAATTGGTGGCATTCACCAGAATAAAACAAGCATTTGACAACAAACCTTGCAGAAAAGGAAAATGTTCCTGCATGAGGTCCATTGTATTTTTCTTCACCCTTTGGGTCAACATTAATGAGATGTTGTAGAGATGCTCATAATAATTTATTTTTTTAAAAGTTTGCAGCAGTTCCATGACTAAGTCTTGACTTTTGTTCAATCTTTAATCATGACCATGTCCATCCTTGACCTTAACCAAGTGCTCTGAGTCGCCTCAACAGAAAAAAATAACAACGCTTAAAAATATGAATTTTGTGGAGAAGAACAAATGAAAAGCAGAGAACATTTTGCATTTGGAGAAGATACATTCAACATAAACTCGTCATTGTTTTGTGGATAGAATAACCTTGACACAATCGGTATTATATTTGCAAATTCAAATAAAAATGTGCAAGAGTTTAGCCAGCTTGATTGCAGTCATCATGAATGGTTTGGTATCGGTGGTATTTTGCTGATGTACAAAAAGGGCAAAGATGGCAGGATGTGAAGATATTTAAGAGTATAGCTTATGGGTCCATTGTTTCATTGTTTCATTTATTAGGTGCACATGTAATAGGTTATTTTTTTGAGTTGAGAAAAGATTGAAAAAGTAGCTCAGAGACAGCGTTTTAATGAACTGCAAAGATTTACTTTTTAAGGTGTCATTCTGATCGTAAACGCCCTCAGAGGGTTTGATTCAGTGCAAATTTACTGTGTGACCTGTCACTGTTTTACATTTTCACTGTTTAGATGTTTAGACAGAATTGCGTGAAAGTTAAGAGATGGAGAGAAAAGTTGAAACGAAGAAAGGTGCGGTGAATCTCTGAGGGTGAATGGTTTTTATTACAAACAGATGAGAAGAATGCATGACAACGTCTCTCTCCTCAAGCCATCCTCTTGCCTCTCAGTCTGCCACCCACCTCTGGGATTTACATGTCATATTGAGACTGCATAGACTGTACCTGAGAAGTTTACCTAACTAAACAACCCAAAGTACAGCTTGTCCATTTAGATGACATGGAATGAGAGTTCTCTCTGACTCTGTCTCTCACCTTTACTGGTGTTTTCATTCCTAACACAGACTCAAGACATGAAAACATGCAGAATATACCCAAAATTCAACCTGTACCTCTCATCCAAGAAGCTTCTTCAGTCCTGACTGACGAGATTCAAGTATTTAACCTCGGTAGGATCGTAGACCCAGTCCAGTGTTCCACTTGGTTCGTTAGTGCCTTGGTTCCTTAGTCATTGAACAACGCTCATTCAGGTCACCAGTGCTTCGGTGTGGACTATGGTCATTGGAGTCACATGATGTGATGTGGCGAAACCACCCAAGTCCAGCTGCTCCAAATTTGACTTTCTCGAAGAAAGATGACCTGGACGACTGAGGACCATCACAGACTTCATGTTAACATATCAAACTTTTGTCACCAGGTGTATGTGTTGATAGAAATGTGATGGACTGTGGCTGTTTTTTTTTTATAATCCAGTCCATGAGAGTCTCCCTGGACGTCGTTCTAGTATTTCTTTCAAAGTTTTAAGGTATGTTTGGGCTCTTATTCTGCTGCAGTATGAATTATTTTCCACAAAGATTCAAACCAGAGGGTTGAGTGCTACTTCTCCTTGGTCGGGGTTTTGTCAATTCAGTGCAGGTGTCCAATTCTTTTGCAGACTCTGGCAAAACACCCCCCAAACTTTAATATTCTCACCATCATGTTTGATACTTTGGGGTATCATTCCCTCTCCCGTTCGTCTCCTTACATACACCCTTCTGTCACTGCCACAAATCTCAAACTTGGATTCATAAAGTAGGACTTTTTTCTAGTCATCCACTGTGAAATGCTGGTATTTCTTAGTTCAATCCAAGTGTTTGACCTTGTTTTCACTCCTGAGAAGAGGTTTAGGAACTGACACTGAGACCACTACAGGAAAGCCCTCTCTTGACAGTACTTTTGCTGTTTGGAGTCTTCCGTTCTTTATTTAACAAATTCTGTACCTGTGATGGAGTCGCTTTTCGATCTCTCAGGGAACTAAGCCAGATGCATTGATCTACTTGATGGTGTTGTCACTTTTGGTCTGTCGGATCTTGATTTGGATACAACTGATCCATTTTATGCAGAGGTCCTTTAGAAACCTTTAGTTTAGTTTAGTTTAGCCATTATTTGACGCTGAGAAAGCCCCTCTTTGCTTAGAATAACTTTATGACTTGAGAAAGTCAGTCGACCTTCAGCAGTTGACCTTCGTCGTCATATTCAGTTGATCCTTGTCATGATGGCAAATAATCAAACTGTCAAATCATTTCTTTGCAAAATTCAATTTCAGCTTCAGTCACCGACTATGTGAACTGCTGCATGTCTCCATGAGAATACACATGTAAACTGTACCCCATGTTCTTGCCAATAAATCAAGTTTCTTTTTCTGTGTCATGTAATCAAATCAAATCTGCCTCTTCTCTCTCACGTTTGCAGGAGGGTCGTGTCACAGGAGTGCAAAGATCTGATTTCCGCCGCTGCCACCGAACGCAAACCTCAGTCAGTTTAAAGGGGTAGAAAGTGATGGCTGCCGTGCGGGTTATTAAACAATGAAATGCAACAATCCAACAAAAGTAATATTTCACAATATCGCAACAGGGTACTGGAACTCGCCACATTACATTAACACGGTCTGCATGAAGCCACAGACCAGCATGTAGATCTAAAGTCCAGGGTGCAGTCACTTACCATTTTAATCCGCTAATAAAGTTTAACACTGCTTCACACTTTTGATTCACACTGGCTTGGCGGTTTCATACAGACTGTGGAATTTTGACCGCAGTGCAACCCTGCCTAAGGACGGCTGATTTAATCTGCTTCATTGGATTAAAACTGGAGAAAATCAAATGTGGGAGCATCGAGACCTGCCAGATAATCTACAGTAGCAGGATGACAGCAGTCATACTGAGATCAAAAATAGTAATACTGGATGCTACACGGTCCAAGATCACATACAGTAAACGGCATATGTACATAGGGTGTATTTGAAATAGTCCACTGAGGATGGAGCACAATGAAGAGATCTACATTAGAACATATTTTATCGGCCGCCCTTCCCTGAACAGTGTTCACAGCTTAGTCACCATAACTAGGCATGGCACATTTTAGATTGCTCTGCATGTTAAATCATTAGAGCATTAGCTCTAATAAGGTCCATGTCTAAAAACAAAACAAAGTGAATAATGTAAGCTGTTACGTACACCTAACTCACAAAGCATTACTTGGTGTTGTGGAGAAATTGCTGAAGTCGAAGGTCAATGGTGAGGTCAGGAGGGAAGAAAGTGTTCAGCAGCCTCTGATGTCTTATGCTGTATTATTTATTGACGCTTGGCCAAGGAGAATTAGAGACACTCTCAAAGTTAATCAGAAGTGCCTGAGTCGGTCTCACATTCTGCCCAACTCATCCTGGTGGATCGACTTTAAACCCCAAGATAACACCACAAATACTACACGCCCAGAATCAGTCAAAGAGAATGTTTTTACCCATGCAGCATATTCTAGTCTGGAGACACAGATGTCTGTTTACGCACATTGGAACGTTAACGGCAGCTATCTATTATGTCTATGAAGGCAGCAACAGGTCTCTGTGACCCTGGACACCACAGTGTTGAGATAGACTGGCATCCAGTCAAAGACAAACAATTAATACTGCTGAGGACCTCAAGACCCACACGTGACCTTGTGTAACCTAAGGATAGAAAATTCCATAACACTAAAATATGTTGCATTAGTTAAAGATTATGTAGATACATATTTGACAAGTAGGGGGCACAAAAATATCAAAACACAACTAAAGACCTATATGGACCCAAACATCAACACGTCTATGGACGAGCGACTATTAAGTAAGCAATCAATTAAGTTCGACTATTGTTAAGTATGCTCAAGTATTTGAGCAATTATATGAAAAACAACCAGCAGAACCATAACTTCAATAAAAAAAGAACTTTCCCCTTGAACGTGCCCTTCATACATTTCAACCATAGACTGTGGAACATATGGACGTCCTATCCGCTCAGTGTGGTGGCTCTGGCCAGACAGGGTTCATGGGCGGACCTGAGGTGGGCTGAATGAAGCCTTCTTGCTCAGAGAAGCCACCTGTGACAGCATCCACCTGTCAGCCTGTTTTAATTATCTAATAAACTATTAACTTTAAGCCTTAATATAATTTAAACAGGCAGTTATGAACAGTCACCTATACCGTTATTTTTTAGGTAAGCACATCTCTTTCATCCTCCTTGAAGCCATATTGTTCTTTGTAGCCTGTCTCCTGTTGCCGGGTAATAAATTGGTTGACACCAGACATTTAGGCCCGGCAATGGAAATATCACACCCAAATATCACGCTGACCCTTCTGAAGCACTCTCATTGCCCATCCGGACATTGTCCTCCTTTGTTCTTCACACACAAGAGGACAAGAGTGAGGAAGCATGATGGAGAGAGGAAAGGAAAGAAAGGTTTAAGAGAGAATATTTAAAAAGAGGAGGAGGATACAGATGGAGACCGAAAGGAGAATCCGACATTGGACAGATCAGGTGTTTGATTATTGTAATTTCATCTCGCTCTCTCTCTTGCTCTCTGAGGGGTCCATAGCATCATTAAAAGCTCATTTGTTCTTTTCACAAACCCCTCCCCCTCTGCATCAATTAGATTAGACGTCTCATTGATGCTCCGGTGATTAAGACAATGATTGTCAGACTTTACCATGTCAGACCTACCATCCAACACACATTTACATGTTTTTCACATGTTGTTTCACCTTTATGACCAAATGTAATGTATCCACACATGTATCTGACGAATACTCAACATATTATGCATATTTATTTTTTATATTCCTGCAGTCAGTTGGGTCCTCTGAGGTAAACGCAATTAAGCTTCATGGACTGGAAGTTTGAGTTGCTTCTTGTATTTCTCTGATTTTGCCCATTAAAAGAGAAGAAAAGGTGACGTTAGATCATAATTATGTTTCATTAATTAGTTTTAAATGACATCTCTCATTTCTCACATCTCAAGTAACACAGAAGAAAACAATGGGGGAAACAGATTTCTGAGATGCTGAATCCTCGTTTAACGGTACCCACAATGTCACCTGGATGTGGGTGCATCTTACATCATCTTGAACTACCTTCTACACTATATGAGACACTATCAGCTCACCTTTGCTGATCTTCACTTTGGGGATTATGTTCTCGTTGTCCTTCAGCCTCTTTTTGGATGTTTGTCCACCCCTATCCACTTTTTGTGGCTCGCTCGGTGGCGGCAACTTTTGTTTTGTTCAGTCTCTTCTCAGGGGTCTCTGGGTCAGCTCTGGCTTTTCTTTTATGTGCCCTGACCTCGTCCAACTACACATCGCTGGGTTTACCAGTGTCAGTGTTTTTGTACCTCCCCCTGTGTCTCTTCCTCGGTGATGTTCTGTCAGGGCTCGCCTTCCTCTTGCCCTGACATCCTCCATGGACACATATCTGACGCATTCCTCACAGCCCCCTTCCAGTGACCGCACACAGAACAGAACCAAAACTGATTTATAAACAGGGGAACGGGAAAACAAAGAATTTTAAATGTGTGATTCAAATGTAGATACTGTTCCCAATGCAGCAATATAAATAAAAAATACATTGTTCAACCACCGTCACACGGGAAACATGACCTTATCCTCTTGAACAAAGACTTTTCAATATATAGATTGACTGGTAAATGATAGATGGTTCACTCTTATATCAAGCCTGCACTGTTTTATGAGAAGGCGTATCCATCAGCATGTTAAAGAAACTTTGATAAATCGTTGACAACATATATATATATTCATTTGTCTTCCTTCATCACTGCATCTTGGTTTGCTTGCTATCACGCCTCTACCCCCTACTTACCGCAATCATCTCCTAACTCGCTTCACTTAACTGTATCTTGCACAGTTGCGACACTGCGGCGTTGACAGATCCGTCTACAGGCAGACAAAGTACTTGAAACCACTTGTTGAGCTATCACTTGAACCCCGATCGCTTCAGAAGAAATTAAATACTGTTTCTTCAAGTTGACAATTACACTGCAGCGATCACAAAGGTAATCTTGGCGACAGAATTATCCGTGAAAGACTTCAGATGACATTTCAGTTAACAACCTTTCCAGAGCGAAAACACTGTATGTCATTTATTTAACCACTGATTGACTGAATTATTATTATTATTGAATTACCCACAGGGGATGGTGTTGATTGTGATGTAACAGATTGCAATAGCAATTTCATAGAAGGCTGCTGAGGAACAAATTGTTTCTTGTTGCTATGTGAACAGGCGCTTTCTTTTTTCTTTTCTTCTTTTTTTTTGCGTTGCTTTGTGTTGCTGCATTTGATCTGTTTTGATTCCTTGACAGTTGGATTGAATCCGATGACAGCTCAGGGTCTGCGATGCTCCGTGTGTGTGTGTGTGTGTCTTCTGTAATTGGTAATGCTTGATTTTCCTGTTTCAGAGGAAGAAATACCAGAGCAGCAATCTGTCTGCGCACATTCAAACAGTCAAACCATCAAGGCAAGTTTTCTTTAAGATGTAAGAAGTAGAAAGGAGGAGAATATTGCTACTGATAGATCAAGGCTAAAATCAATGGAGCTGGCGCAAGATGGGGATTCGCTCTCTAACATATACACACAAATACACGGGCTAATTAAAGGAAAGCCAGAGTGAAAGAGGATGAGACAGGCAGGTATGCCGATGGGATGAAGGAGACTTTAGACTTCATAAAGAAAAGCGAGCAAATTGACCTCCTGAATGAGGGAACTGTTTCATTACACGTCCCCCGGGTGCGCAGGATAATAAGGTTAAAGCTCGGGGCACGCACTACAGGATTAAAAGACACAAAGACACGGAGGCAGAATGGAGTGAGGATGGAGATGAAGCCATTGCAGCACTGTAACGACACCTCTGACATTCATCTCATGAGAATACCTTAAATTTAAATTGCATGTAAGATAAGAATCATATTCTTTACTACCAGCTTATGAGTCTGAAACAGGAGTTCGTTATTTGTAAATCATGTGCAAACGCTGCCTAAAAGGTACGCTGTACGTTTCTGACGTCTGTCTCTCGGGAGAGATACACTTTGATTTTTACAAATGTATGACTCTTCATCACCAAGGTGACATGCGTACGATCGCACGGCGATCAAGTTAAAGTCTATTTGCTTATTGAAGAATAAACTTCACAGCTTCATAAGTGAAACAACAGATTCATTCTCAAAGTGGAGAATATGCATCATTTAGGTATTTTATTGTATTTGGAATTTTCTCAAACACAATTTCTGAAATATTTTGTACAAGTCATGCACTACTTACCTACATCATCATCATCATCCTGCTACAATATGATTTTAAATGTATTCATAGAGAATAACGGTAGCATTTTTTTTAAATGGCCTTAGGTAATTAAACTTTATCTCTGTTTAATAATGTCAACAGAAAGTGTAACCAGCCACACTTACTTCTTTTAGAGGCCCATGTCTTTGAACAGCGTACAGATATCGTGGCAGAGACAGGACTACAAATCTGTAACTTGTTATGGCCACAGTGCCACAGACGAACATACCAATCCAACCCTGGTCCACCAGGTACTCATCACAATCTGATTCGCGGCCACGGGAACTTTCCAAAGGGACAGGAACCAGATCTGGTGTGTGTTGTGTTTATCTTGGTCATCAAACCATTAAAATACCGTATAAATACTGTACAGAATAAAGTCGTATTTTATATTAGAGACTGTTAATTACACAGTAAAACGCTGTGATATTTAATGTCATATTTTACGGTCTTTTACTGTCACAGTTTTGGCAGTTTTTCACAGTACAGTCGTCCCTCGCTATATCGCGGTTCACTTTTCGCGGACTCGCTATTTCGCGGATTTTTTTCAGTGTAATTTTGCATGCTTTTTTTTACAGCATACTGTACAGTATGAACGCGCATTGTGTTCTGCGTCCTAAATTGGCTAAGGGAGAACCGCACATGTGTTCTGCGGCCTGTTTAAGGGAGACAAAATGCGTGTAAAAAGCTGTATAAAAGTGTGTGGTTAGGGGTTTTACGGCCTTAAAACGTATAATAATTGTAAAACTTACTTCGCGGATTTCGTTTATTGCGACTTATTTTTAGAACGTATCCCCCAGCGATAAACGAGGGACCACTGTAAATGTTTTAAATTATTGAATAAAACACCAACCTTAGATGTGAATTCAACACGACTGACATCCTTTTACCGTAATATTAGAAAAGGTTATACCGTATTTATTATGGTAAGATTCTGGCAACCACAGCTGACGGGTTTTTTTTACCGTAAAAACTTTTTTACATTTCACGACACCTCGATTCAACCCACAGAGTAGACAGAGGTTCTCATATAACAAGCGTCATACGTGCACCCGAGCAAAGGGGTTTTGAAGGCCAGGTGGGTGCGCCTTGACACAGCTGGTGGCAAGCTGCTCTACAGCCCGGAGAAGGCATGTCGGCTTATTTTAGCATGCTGTGTATTGCATAATCATGCAGTGCACCTGCAGAGAACATGCCAGATGACCCCCTACATTAACCACGCCATCATGTAGAGGGGGGGGGCGTACAACTTAATTGCATGACTCTAGGGTTGGTGGTAATGATGCAGGTCATTGAAGATAATCAACGGCTTTATTCGGACGAAGATTTATTAGTTTGGATTTTATGATTTATTTTTAACTCATCAGCTATACTCGCCTGACACGAATAGTTTGAAGACATTTCAACATCTCCTCCTGCTTTTTTAGACACCACCTGTGAGCGTGGGAGCCGACGGAGCATCAGATGGTCCTGGCTGTGGTGCAGTGTCTAATTGATCTTGAACCGAATACCACTGACAATTCCTTCCTTCCCACATAACGTACATTTACAACAACGTTGTTACGTTCATACATTTAAAAATGGGAAATGGTTTTACATCATACCATTATGTCAAGCCTATTTGCCGTAAGTTGTGGTCCTTTGTTTCAGTTCCTGACAGTACAACATCTCCCATTAAAGCACATATTCTGTCATCAATCTGATGATGGGTACCTCCTTCCACCTGCCTTGCTGTGGAAAGATGATTTTTTTAAAGCCATTTTTATATCAAACCAATTCTTCTTCATTTCATCGACAGTGTGAACCTAAGGTGACACGGCGTTAACAGCACTCATTATTTTTTTCCCCCATTTCTGGGCTTCAACAGGTCCCTTAATTCGACTCCTGGAGGTATTAAAAATGATAGATTTTCTTTTATGGATCTCCAAATGCAGAAAGTTCTTTTAAGTTCTTCTTTTCATTTTAAGGTGCGATTTTCGTGAATGAACACTTCCTGACGCGTCGGCCAGGAGAGCTTTATCTGCTATTACCGGGGTGTTAAAGGTCCAGGGTGTAGGATTTAGTCGCACCGAGCAGTGAAGTGAGAATAGAACCAAATGAATACTCTCCTACGCCCTCTTCTTCCAAGCATGTAGGAAAAACTGCGAAATTCATATAAAAAGCAAAAGTCCACATTTAGATCAGCGTTTGGTTTGTCTATTCTGGGTTACTGTAGAACAACGGCAGTTTTTACGAGAAAGAAACATATAAAATATAAAAGAAATGCAAGAATCTGAAAATGTCTTTTCTGTCATGTTTTGATAAATCATGTTATCCTTATGTCTCACCTCCTGTCTTGTCTTTTAGGTCTCCACCTTCCCCTGTGAGTCATCACTCCTCCCTGATTACCTGCCTCCCTCAATGTGTTGCACCTGGGCCTGATTGGGTTTCCCCTCCCCTTTTACCTCTGTATTTAGTCTCTGTGCTCCCTTTGTTTGTCGCCAGTTCGTCTTGTCTTGTGCAGCGTCCCAGCGTTTCTTTGTCTTGCATTCCTAGTTTTTTGATTACCTGATCTTCGACCTTTAGCCTGTTTTTCTGACCATGATTATTGCCTAAGGTATTTGTACTTTTGCCTGTGCTCTTTTGGTTTTCCTAGCTTGTCTAGTAAACTTTTTGAATCTTTACTTTTGTCTGCATTGCGAATGCTTCTTTGAGCCCCTCTGGTATTTTCTTGTGTTGCGTAGCCTGTAACATCTCCGTCATGCAAACATCATTGCATCTTATGTTGAATTTCGGTCAAGATATCTCACCATAAGACTTGGTCATTGGCATTTATACATTTGAAAGACTGTACGGTGCAAAATTAAAGGATCTGCATGATGATTTAAATACACACATTTTTAACAAAGGTCACTGAAGTGACTGACCTCAGTGAATGTAAATAAAAAGAGTCAGTGGTAATCAGTCTCACTGACACTCCACGGTTTTGTTACAAATCCCTCTCTGCGTCTAAGTTATGGAACATTTCTTGCTTTCTTTAATGAATTTCTGTTCCATTAAAACATTGTACAATAAAGATACCTACATGTGACGCCTATATTTAGATAAAGACCGTCCTCTTGAGAAGAACGACAGCATCTGTCATTTTAGCAAGTGCCCCAAAACGACATATGCTTATGTGCAAGTGACAAATCCCTCTAGTGGCTGTCATAATTATGTTGAGAGAAAAGATGTAAGTTAGGTGATGTTATTTAACAGAAACAAAGTCTATGTAGGTAGATGGTCGCGGGTTTTAACAATCTCTGAAGCTACAAGGAAAGTCTGTCATGGTCATGGTCAAGGTTAGAATCACAAATGATGTGACTTTTTGATGAAGGTGGTATCATAAAAACAATTCACTAAACTCCCAAAGCTGTCCAGACAATCAAAAAGCTCAATCGTTTAAGTATGTCACACATTTTCTGTACATACACGGTCTGAACACGTAGCTGCGTCTCTCGTTATCGCGTGACACTTTCCATATAGACCGTACTCTTTATAATTTTGTCTACAGAGACCCAACAATTTGGTGAGGAAAAACTTCCCTTTAACAGGCAGAAACCTGAAGCAGAACCAAGCTCAATGGTGGACGGTCATCCGCCGCAACTTCCATATTACACTTGCTCTTTTGAGTAGTGCATTCACACTTGAGTACTGAGCAAAGGTGATCATAATGGTCTAAAAGTTGAGTGATGAACGGTGGTCACCATTTTGGATACTGGCGTTGAATACCACTGTTGTGGAGAAATTGCTAAAGTCAAAGGTCAGTGGTGAGGTCAGGAGGGAAGAAAGTGTTCAGGAGCCTCTGATGTCTTATGCTGTATTATTTATTGCCATTAGAGACACTTTCAAAGTTCATCAGAAGTGCCTGAGTCGGTCTCACATTCTGCCCAACTCATCCTGGTGGATCGACTTTAAACCCCAAGATAACACCACAAATACTACACGACCAGAATCAGTCAAAGAGAATGTCTTTACCCATGGAGGTGTTATTGTCAGCATATTCTAGTCTGGAGACACAGATGTCTGTTTACACAGATTGGAACGTCAATGGAAAGCTATTATGTCCATGAAGGCAGCAACAGGTCTCTTCGACCCTGGACACCACAGTGTTGAGATATGGTGGCACCTAGTCAAAGCCAAACAGTTAATACTGCAGAGGACCTCAAGGCCCACACGTGACCTCGTGTAACCTAAAGATAGAAAATTCCATAACAACCACAATATATAAATGTAAGTTCTTAGCCAAATGTTGGCACCAATGCTCCACCTGGTTGCAGTTTGGCAAAGAAGAAGTGGTAATTTCTTGTAACAACACTACCCTCCTGAAATTAGAGAATTACGCCAGGAAGTACATACAGAAGTATCCGAATTAAGACACAGCATTACACACAGGACTGTCATTACACAATACCAACTCCCGTCATGATGGATATTGTGTAATGATATGAGCTATAATTTAAATTCTACTTTGCATTAGTTATATTATATAGTTTCAGCAATTATGCCAAGAGTTAGATTGGTACCATTCTCATTTCTGTACAGTAGCTACAGCCAGCAGGCCAACACCTCTAAAGAAATTAATTACCATGTTATATCTGGTTTGTTTGCTCCATAAGAAAAGCAAAAGTGTGAAAATGACAGAAAGTTCTTGGAGGTTTATGTGCCAGACTATTTCTCGTTTGACCGTGAGCACTGACTTCCTAGAGTCACTGCTTGGAGGTTGCCTGGCAACATCTCTGTGACAACTCCTCATCTCCTGGTTGTGGAGAATGAAAACACCCAACAAAAATTATATAATATATATATATATATAATCATATATAATATATATAATATATATATAATATATTATATATCTATATCTATATACTAAATCTGTAGATTTTTGGTCCCACCCCTACCATGACGGTAAAAGACTGTAAAATATGCCATTAAATATTACAGTGTTTTACACTCTATAATATAAAATACTACTTTATTCTGTATAAATTATCCTAAAATGGCGTATAAATAGACGCTCTGAAATATGACTGTGTTTTACTGCATACAGAAAACTTTGTGGCATGTTTTACAGTCTCTTACGGTCATTGTTATTTCACCGTAAGACATTTTAAAATATCGAATAGAACGGGAACCTTATACATCCTTTACCGTAATATTAGAAAAAGTTATTTCAAAATATATTTTAAATATGTTTTTTTGTGTACATCCAACAGCAGCATTTCTTCCACATCTTTGTCCCTGAACTTGTCATTTTGTTTTGTTACAGAAATGCTCCACGTCTTTGAGACCAGCACCGATGCTTGATGATGGTTTGCCTCGGGGTGCCGTGGTGAAAGTGAATTTTTGATGTGTTTTCTTTGTCAAAGCAAAGGTTAAATTAAAAAAAAAAAAAAGTCTACAAAAGAAGACTGTTTGGAAAAAGTGAGAGGTTTTTAGTTGGCCGTGGTCGTCTGTCACTCCTGAATTTTTTATAGCACAGCTGAATGACCTACTGCTCTCACACACACTCACACTGTCCATACACTGACTGGAGATGGGCAGTAAAGACGGGCATACACACACACACGGGATAGCCTGCTGTTACCGCCATACACATGAAATCCCTGGCTGAATGGGCAATGAGAGTTCATCACACTCACACACACACACACATACAGTGTGCACCCAGAGTGAATAGTACTGGTTTGAAGGGCAGAGGGGCGGGGTTGAGAGGTCACCAGTGTCCAGGTGTGCCTCTCCAATTATCTGCTACCTCTCAAAAGTACACACACACACTTGCGAGCACACACACACACAAAAACACACTCTCCTAACTCGAATTCCCTTCTCAACCCTCCCCACGATGCAATTGAGGCACATCCCTGCTCCAGCACCTGGTCTCCCACTGCAGAGAGGAGAGAGAGAGAGGGAGGCAGGTACAGGAGGAGAAAGATCAATCTGATATCCTGTTTGTGTTTGTCTCTACCTCCCTCTCTCTTTTATTTCTTTCTTTTTTTTTGTATTTGAAGTGAGATGGCAACCTGTGTGAGTCGACCTGGTTCTATGAAAATATGAAATCCGTGAGGAACGGGAGGTGGGGAAGGAGGAGGAGGAGGAGGAGGACGGGGAAGGAGTGGAAAGAGCAGGCGAGATTGAGGAGGAGGGGTCTGAACACGGTGATGTGAAGAGGAGAAAAAGAGGACAGGTGATGTGAACAATGTGGAGGAGGTAGAGAGAGAGAGAGAGAGAGAGAGAGAGAGAGAAGGGGAGGTGATGGGAGGGGGCCGGGGTGAAATTGTTAAACAAACAGAGAAAGTAATAACAGGAGCTGAACGTGAGAACGTGGCGGGGGATGAAAGGAAGCAGAGGAACGGGAAGCGGATCAAAGCGAGATGAAATGAAAAGGAAGCTGGGAAAATGAGTTAGAGCGACAGAACAGGTGAGGAGGCATCCGGAGGGAAGTGTCTATGCACGGGGTCAGAGGTTACCACCACACACACTTCCTGTTGGACTGTAAAAAAAACGCTCAGTTTCCCGTCTTGTGTTTTTAACGTCAAGTTATCTGCAAATCCGCGGATGGCGCTTTCAGTCGGTTTGTTTGTTTGCACCAGCTGTGTGTAGGTTTCTTTCCTCCACCACGGTTTGGTGCTTTAGTGATCCGCACACAGTGTGAGAGATCAGGCGGTTCACTGCAGCTTTGTTGTCGAGGTTTTGCTCTTTTTGAACCGCTTGCCGCCCGCCTGCTTGGACCAGGTCAGCGGTGTGCTACGTATGTGTTGAGTGTCAGTGTAATTGGTGGAGGTGCACCAGCATAAACCACCGTCGAGTCACTCAAACATCTCCCATCCCGTCCCGGGAAGTTTCTAGCCCGGCGAAAGTTCTTCTTTTGTTTTCTACAGTTTTAGGTGCATTACCAGGCCAAGGAGGAGCCTGGAAGAGGGTTGTGGAGAGCTTCCACTTTTCTTAAATTCACATTTTTGTCTGATTCTCTGCCCTCTCTATCACCATGCTCTGTCTCTGCATCTCCTCTTTCCTTCTCTCACACGCTGACTCTCTGACACTGAGGCTCTCTGGGCAGAGAAGATGATTTATCTTTGGATGAACTCCCTCAGCTGCTTCGATAATACAGTAAAGTCAAATACTAGGTAAGCACATTGTAATACATGTGTTAAATTAAATATATATATATATATATTAGTGCTGTCAAAATTAACGCGTTTAACAACATTTTTACGCAATTAACATGTTTTGTTACTTCCGCTGGCAGCTGACCCTAACCTTTGGGTCACATGCGCGGTCAAACATCTATCCTAACTAAAGGAGAGTCTGTTATATGTCTATGATCTATCCTAACTAAAGGAGAGTCTATGTATATATGTCTTGATTATCCTAACTAACGGAGATGTATATATCGTCTATGATCTATCCTAACTAAAGGAGAGTCTATTGTATATATGTCTATGATCTATCCTAACTAAAGAGAGTCTGTATATATGTCTATGCTTATCCTAACTAAAGAGAGTCTGTGATATATGTCTATGATCTATCCTAACTAAAGGAGAGTCTATGTATATATGTCTTGATCTATCCAAACTAAAGGAGAGTCTATGTTTATGTCTATGATCTATCCTAACTAAAGGGAGTCTGTCATTATGTCTATGATCTATCCAACTAAAGGAGTCTGTGATATCTGTCTATGATCTATCCTAACTAAAGGAGAGTCTATGGCGGAAGATGGATAGACGGACTTTTAGGGAACATTTCATTTTAAAAAGTTGCCCGACGGCTCGTTGGACAAACACAAGGCAATTTGCACAGTTTGCAAAGCCGAATTTAAATTCCACAGAAGTAACACGACTTTAACATATCACCTCAAAGCAAAACACCCAGTCTACACTACAGGAGTGTGGCACTCCTCAGTATATTTCCTCATTCTGGCTTTTTTCTATTTGCACTGTGCATATGTGCACCTTAAGCCAATAACATGAATGAATTTAAATGTACTTTCTCTCTGTTTATTCTACATTAATTGGATCATTTTACATAAATAAATATTCATTATAAGCTTCAGTCTCAGAAAAATGCAATTAATTTATTGATAAATTAATCACGACTAATCGCGACTAATCGCGATTAATTACAGAAAGTTTTGCGATTAATTAGTTTTTTTTATCATTTCACAGCCCTAATATATATACATATAGGATCTCACAAAAGTGAGTACACCCCTCACATTTCTGCAAATATTTCATTATATCTTTTCATGGGACAACACTGACAAAATGACACTTTGATACAATGTGAAGTAGTCAGTGCACAGCTTGTACATTTACTGTCCCCTCAAAACAACTCAACACACAGCTATTAATGTCTAAACTGCTGGCAACAAAAGTGAGTACACCCCTGAGTGAAAATGTCCAAATTGGGCCCAAAGTGTCAATATTTTGTGTGGCCACCATTATTTTCCAGCACTGCCAACACTTCACCCTCTTCCACTCCTCCATGACGACATCACGGAGCTGGTGGAGACCTTGCGCTCCTCCACCTTCCGTTTGAGGATGCCCCCACAGATGCTCAATAGGGTTTAGGGTCTGGAGACATGCTCGGCCGGTCCACCACCTCTACCCTCAGCTTCTTAAGCAAGGCAGTGCTCCGTTATCATGTTGGAATACTGCCCTGCGGCCCGGTTTCCGAAAGGAAGGGGATCATGCTCTCTGCTACAGCCAGATATATCTGTCAAAGTGGAAACAAAATCTGGATCACCTAAACTTGATATTAGACGTGTAAACGGGGTGTAGCTGCATTTTGTGCATTCAGCGCTAGACTGTGCTATTGCGGCTGGTTGATGATGTGAAGTTTATGCAGCGCAAATCAGCAGGTACGGTGCATGGCGGGGGGAACGGTTCACACAGTTCAGTGAGAAATGATTAGACGGATGAAACTTCTGACAAAAAGTAGCGCATGAATCACCTGCATGAACAGAACCACGCAGCACATTATCAACCCTTGGCAACGCATTTGGACTGGAAACTCTAAACACTAAATAAGACTCCCTTTGCCTTCACTGCTACGCCTCCCCACAGGTGGATGTTTGTGTTATAAAAGCTGTTTCTTTGACGCACAGCATGTGGTCCTGCAGGCTGTCAGTTTAAGATCCTCCTCTGACTCCTTTTTCCCTTTGTGCTATTGGCTGGAGATCTGCAGCCAATCACACACTGTTTGGTGCTATATAAAGGCACATTTTGTCCATTTTCTGCTGCACTGTTACTCCAGGATTATTAGTGTCGTAAATGCAATGGCGCTTGTGTAAAATAAGTCCACATTTACCCTGTAAGTCTTGTCTTAGCTGGTGTTTTATTGTTATGGTGTTTTTACTGGGTTGTAGCTCTTTCCTTGACTCCTTGCAGGTTTTTCTTGTAGCGAGAGCTGCTTTTTAACCTGGACCCTCCTCCTGAAGCTCCGTTTAAACTTTCATATTTGGCAACGACAAATCATGTTCCTCTTCTCTCTCTCTCTGGATGGGCCCCTCATACACACTTCCTCCAGCACCACCTAACGATAACGCTAATTAGGCTGTACTCACACCAAATCAGGTGTTGTTAGATTCGAGCGGGGTGGTGCTGCGGTGTGTGTGTGTCCTGCTATCCCCTCCGAGTGGTACCAGTCTAAAATTGGAGTGACACACCGGCATCTGCACTTCGGCAGGGTCTCGTCATAGTGGCCCTTACGGGTACTCCCGTGCTGCTGGCTCCATCACCGGGGTCCCCCACGCTCCCCTCTGTGCTCCTTCATGCTCTGCCTTGCAGTGCTCCTGCACACCTGACGCTCAGTCCTGCCGGCCTGTGTGTAGTTCAGGGTCAGGGCAATGCCTGGTTTGTGTGTTTGCATATGTGCAAAGTGTGCTGGCCCTTTGATTACTGGGCACCGCACATTTGACTGTGTTCTTCGCTCTAGTAATAATAGAATCCAGAGAGAGTCCCAGTGGATGTTTCCAGTGAATCCTGCTCACACATTAGCATACAAAGTGTTATACTACAGTCCATGCTCTCTCTCTCTTTCTCATATATGTGCAGCTGGTAGCTGGTAGCAGGTACGGTGATGCGTGTATGTGTCTCGGTAATGTAGGTGTGATTAAAGTGTAAATCAGCCTTCTGAAGTGGAGCGGTCCTTGTCGCTTTAAGTTATTAATAACAGACCTTAATCTTGGCGCCATATGCGTGTGCACATATTTGTCTTTATTTGTCTGCCATCTGCAGTGTTGGTGAGCATGTACTGTGTGTGTGTGTGTGTGTGTGTGTGTGTGTGTGTGTGTATGACTGGCCCCCCGTATGTGCGTAACATCATTAACGATGGAACCGTCGTCTCAGGTAAGTGAAGTGGTCCATCTCTGTCAGTTTAGCTTCTCACCTGCCTTCCTTCCCCCAACCCCCGACTCCCACTGTTACACACTCACACACACACACACACACACACACACACAAACAATGCACACAGGTGCACGCACATGCAGCGCGGCGCACGTTCGTACAGAAACGGCAATATCCTTGCATGAGGATGTGAGAATGAAGCACAGGAAGCAGGATAAATGAAACGAGATGGAGCTGTGTGGATGGACAGATGCTGCACTGTGTTGTTGTTGTTGTTGTTGTTGTTGCTGCACTGTGTTGTTGGTGGCTTTCCATCGATGCATGTCGTGTTGTGTAACGTACACAATCTTTGTAACGTTCAGTGTGTAGAGCATACTCACTTACACTTGTGATTCCACCACCTACCAGTTGTTAAATCAGGGATAATTGGCATCGGAAACAAAGCCCTCAGGGTAGAGTTCCTAACGTGAGGTGTAGGCAAAAGACGTGAATAAAAACAACAGGAGATAATGTCACTGTAAATGTAAACAGTTTGTGAATAGGTTATTTACTACCGGACCCAAAGATTAATTGTATTTTTTTTTCCATTTGCACTGGAATCCTAGTTATCGTGTATCTCATTTATGTGTTTGTAATTATAAATAAATTAAATATTGTGTATCGTAATGAATATATTCTGGATTCAGAAGCATAGAAACGCTGCTAGCTGAGTTCATCATCATTAGAATATGGGAGATTGTGTCTGTCGTTGCTCAGAGGAGAAAAAGAAGCAGTAAACACAAACTCAGATTTACTGGTGTGAATTATTTTGTAAAAGTCTATGTGAAGGAGATTTCTTTCAGAATACATTAAATGTTGGAAAATAGTTGCTGAAAACATGTGAAAAGATTTTGAACCATATATTACTGGAATGTGTGAGTTAGAGGTTCAAACAGTTTTTCACCAGTTTTCAGTCTCAGGATTTTTGTGGGCGGTCCTTAAAGGGTGGCTCGATGACACGCTGAGGCCACCCTGAGATAGAGAGATAGAGATGAATTCATCTCAGCTCACCGCCACCTGCCTTTTTGTGTTAATACTCCAAATAAACTCCATAACACAAAGCCATAAGGTAACATCAGACAATGCACTGGACACGAATGGAAAGAAAGGACGTCCACCTGACATCAGCACCAACATCATCATTGCTCTTTTGCTTTGCCTTCAGTTCAGTGCAGATGAGCAATCCATGCTCAGGTACTCGTCACAGAACCTTTTTTAATCAGCTTCTTTCTACACCGACGGCAGATTCCATACAAGGTGCCGATTTCCCATCATAATGAACTAATCCCATTCGTACAAACTCAAACACCGATGGTGCAGCCTTCAGGAACAATTTGGGGTTCAGTATCGTGCCCAAGGACACTTCAACATGCAGACTGGAGGAGTCTCTGATTAAACCACCGATCTTCTTATTAGTGGACGTCACGCTCGGCCTCCTGAACCACAGCCACCCAAAGTTTGTTGTTGTCTTTTTTTTTGCCCTTGAAAGATTTCTGTATTTGTGTTTTTGTCTGTTTTAGGATTGTTTTATTTATACAGCACTAAATCAGAACAAAGGTTATCTCATGACTCTTTTATATAGAGCAGGTCTAGACTCTACTCTTTATAGTTTAATTTACAGAGACCCGACAGTTCCCACCGTGAGCACGCACTTGGCGACAACGGCAAGGAAAAACTTCCTTTAAGAGGCAGAAACTTCGAGAAGATTGTGGTGGATGGACATCAGCCGTTGAGTTTAAAGAGGGAGAGGAGGAAGGCAGGAAGATATAAGCTTCCAGACTGACAAACAGGTCCTGGCTAACCAACCGGACAGAGTGGTGGTGGACAAAGACCAGAAGAGGGTAGTGGTGATAGATCCCAGCTGATGCCAACATCAGGAAGAAGGAACATGAGAAACTTGAGAAGTATCAAGGGTTGAAAGAGCAGCTGGAACGGATGTGGAAGGTCAAGGGTTGCGTGGTCCTCGTGATAGTGGGGGCACTTGGGGCAGTAACCCCCAAACTGGGAGAGTGGCTCCAACAAATCCCAGGAACAACATCTGAAGCCTCCGTCCAGAAGAGTGCAGTCCTAGGAACATCGAAGATACTGCGCAGAACCCTCAAACATCCCAGGCCTCTGGTAGAGGACCCGAGCTTGAGGATGACACGGATACCACCCCGCCAGGGTGAGAAGGAGATAGATATATATAATCAGTTCTTCCATTATAACGCGCCACACAGGATAAAACAAGCGACTACTACACCTAATGATCATTACATGTCTGTCAGATCTTATTATCTTATCTTATATATCAGACCAATATTGCGTGAACATTTAGCATTGTGTTCATGGACTGAACACCTCTTGTAAACAGCAGGATTACAAGGTAAGCTACCAGGAACGTGCACTTGCAAGCAGTGGATTGCCAGAGAACGTTGCAAAAGTTGAGCCAGATGCAGATGAATCTTTGACACTATTGTTGGTGTGAGGCATTGCGCTTTAATGTAATACATCTTACAGATCATTTCATGGATTTACGACTATGGAAGTAGTCAATTCTCAAATTAAATGTGATGAGACTGCATTCTGCTATGAATTGCTTATAGTAACTTAGCTGGCAGAGTCTGAAACAGATGGTTTCAACTAAATGAAGTCTTCATTGGAGTCTCTCTCCAAAGAAACTTAAATACATAACTGTCCAATAATCATTTTCAACATTAATAAACTGTTTTTGAAATGTCAGCATCATTAATAAATCCCTCATTATATATTTCACTCTTACTGTTTACATGTCCTGCAGTAGACACGTATAGAAGGAGTTAGGTCATAAATTCTTAATGTGTAAGGAGAAACCAGACAGCTACAACACACACACACACACACACACACACAGACCGCAGAGCTCTGTAGGTCTTTACTTAATGAGCTTCAAATGCAGTTCTCCCCTACTGCGCTGAATAGAGAGAGAAAGATGGACGCATTAGAGAGGAGATGAGGGAGGAGGAGAGAAAAACAGAGAGGCAGGGAGGGAGAGGCGGAGACGGAGAGAGAGAAGAGGTGTGGATGAGGAAAATGGATGAAGAGATGAGGAGAGACAAAGTGGGAAGGAGAGGGGGGAACGTGATGTCTCAAGTGTCTGGATGAGTTATCGCCGTATTTATGTTTGTTGGTCTTTATGTTGTGTTATTGTGAGTGGTTAAAGGGATTTTTTTTTCTCTCCTCTGTGGGATTTGAACTTGAATCTGGATCTGAAGGGAAGTACCCAGTGTACTATAGGAGCTGTCATTGTTTGGGAGTTCACATGTGGCTTCACAGACTGACAATAATTCAGCTGGAAATGTACGACAGCACGACTGAATCCTTATTTAATTCCTATTTTAGAGCAGTTTAAAGGGGAAGTGTGCCAGTCTTATATATATATATATGTGTGTGTGTGTGTAAATGCAGGAACAATCCTCTGAGCCGCAGCTCAGTCTGAGCCTGGTGACACTTCACGTGTAAAACATTTTACCTCGACTTTAAGTGAGTGATTCCCAAAGAGTTTCTTCAGCACAGTCTGTAAGTCGCTCGCCGTTTGTCACTTAACAAAAGCTAAAAGTCTTTCCGTCAATTACCACGACCTGCCACTGCAACAGCCGCGCGACAAAACCTAAATGTCTTTCCATTAACACGAGTTGGAACATAACACTCCGGCTGATTTGGTGGCTGAAAAGTGTCAAACATAAAAGATCGTGCTCTCAGGTGACTTCACAAATATTTATTTGGAACAAGAAAAATGACAAATAGCTTTCAAATGACTTGAACCGGCCACGGTTGCAATAAATTCACATTATCTTGTTTCTTCGAGATGTTTTATTCTTCGTCATTTTGTCATAATATAGTCGGTTCATTATCTTCTCGTAACTGTATGTCATGTTAACTGGGGGTAACACTTTTTGCTTTCTTGACATAATACCGTGATTATCTCGTGAATGCATGAAGATAATCATTATGTGTTTATCACAAAAAAATGATGTGGTGTTTTGTTTTTTGTTGTTTTTTTGGTTATTCTAAGAGACAACAAAGGGAAGTGACAGACTCGACGCTGATCTTTACTCCATTCATATGTGACACTATGAACGCAAAATAAAAACTATATTAATTATTTCATTATGCTGTACATGTTTGTACATGGCCTACAGAGGACACGATGAAAAATCACTGATAAAATATGTCAAATTGTGAAATAAAACTCAACTATTATGAAGTGTAATTCAGACCAAAGCAACAGCCAATCACCTGATCTGAAGGATTCGTTCTGTTTGTCTTGGCTTAAACGTCCGTACATCTTTAACAACAACCACGATAAAAATGATTCTAGTGAATTTATCTATTTGTTTTAATCGCTCCAACATTAATCGTGGATAATACTCGGCTTGTGTGTGTTTCTTGTTCTTCCTCTTGTTTTGTTGCACGTGAACACGGCGTGGCAGCCTTGACCTGCAAACACACTTAGAGCGTGTCACTGCCTTTGTCTTTTCTTCTATGTGTTTTCTCTGCCTTCCTATGGCCCTGCACGCTCCAAACAGACAAACACACACATACGTATATATTTACGACCCCTCTGTCCCATGTTCTCTGTGCTGGTTCTGACTCCGCCGGCAATTACCCAGCGGCTACGGCTGCAGGGCCCTAAATGGGTTGTAGCACCGAACAGGCATGTCCGCAATGGATCGCCCAGTGGGAGGGAAGGAAGAGGAGAAGGAGAGAGAGAGAAGGGGAGGGAAACAGAGAGGAGAATGTTGAGTTAGAGTGTGGATAAGGTGTGAAAAGCAAAAGGATGAATAATAGGAAGGCCGAAAAAGAGGAGGAGGTCCAGGGGAAGATTCAGAAGCTTGGGGGAAGAGGACGAGGAGACAGAGGAAGGAACTTGGATGATGTGTGTTAACATGTCAATGGCGGTCTTCCTCTCAGGTGTCCAATATCTTTTTCTTCCCATCCCACAGTCGCACATGATTAATCTCTCCGCGTTTTTTTATGTCATATCTTCTACCCTTCTGCATGTTTTCTCTCCTGTCTCCCGCTCTAATACCTCTTTTCTCGTCCCTTCCCTCTTGTCTCTTTTTCAGTTTGTGCGGAGGAAAAGGGATAAGAGGAAGAGGAGGAGGAGGAGACAGAGGAGAAGGAAAGCAAGCGGAATATAAAAAGGCCAGGAGTGGGTGAGGATGAAAAGGAGCTGTCTTTTTCCTACACAGCTTAAGAAATGATCTTACTGAGCCTAATGCAAGATACAATTTGTGTGATTTATACTACATAGAAATAAAAGCAATTTTTTTGCGTTATTGGTCTATTTTTGCATCCGGAAACAAAAATGCAACATGAATGGAATGACATCCTGCTGCTGCATGCGTTCAGTCCTAATAATCTTAATAAAATTGTAGCAATAGATGAAGTCAAAACGACTTCTATCTTTAATATTGCTCATGATTTGGCACAATTAGAAGGAGAGCGGCTGTCCTGTGGATTTCTGTTGCTTTCATTGAGAAAAAAAAAACTGCAGGTGAATAATACAAAATAAATAAACTGTAAAATATAAATATAATTACGATATCGTAACATTATGTCATGTAGTTACTTTCACCCTCAGCCCCCATTTATTATTAAAAAGCGGTATCGACACTATAATCTAGTTATACGCAGATCTATGTTTATGTGTTTATTACTGTATTTGTCAACAACTATTACTCGTTAAAGAATGAATAATGAATGAACTGGATAATGTAACTGTAAGTGTTAATTGTTCAATTATGGATGCACTACTTATGATTATAGACTCTGGGGGACCACAGTGACTGCAATACAATCATTTCAAACAAATATTTTTAAATTAAATTATCGAGTTCTTAACTTAACTCAATATATTTGATAACGTACAGATCATTATTGCAAAATAAACCCACAACAGAGCACGGCTCATTGTGTGTTGTACCTTCAGTGAGGTATTATTAAACAAATTATAATATAGTTTGTAATGAAGAAGTTTAAAATTCTTAACCTAAGGTTCAATTCAATTATTTTTCTCCTTGATCTTCATCATGAAAGCAGCTCGGTTGTCATGACAAGTGCAAAAGATTATTCCGAAATAAATCAAGCAAATACTTGATATAAAAAGCGTACGTTATATAAATATAATTGATATAATAAATAAGTGAATACTTTATCTTTAATATAAAATATAATATAAAGACACATATGACTGTACTCATTCTATACTGTTGGTCAAGCATCTGTTGAAGATGTTTTAGTCTTTGATAAATAATAAATACATCTTCATATCTCCATTTGACATTACAGTTTGTTATAAAACGTTTATTAATTATATACACTTATAATGAATGTGAAACATCCGTATGTCGCAGTTAAACCGGATGTGTACCAGCATGTATCATGACACACGTGTAACATTTCATATCAGAATAACAATTTCATTCATTACACTGCACCAGAGATCCTTTGACATTTCATACTTTCTTTTTTTTTACTATAAAAAGCATCAAATGAACTAAATGGCTGTCAGTAAATGAGATGTATTCACACCTGTCAGACTCACAGGTTTATAGTACGCATAACCAGGAGGCTGAAAGATCCCGGACCTCATTATTCACATTAACATGAACCGATGAAGCATCCAGTGCCTCTGTGAGCTCTTTCTATTGAACCCTGACAGTCAACGTTTTCTGCTTTACCACCTGCCATGTCTCGTAAACTGAGGCGTGTTAAACGCCGTGGTGACCTGTCACGTCTTTTATTGTCTTTATCCTTCAATCGCCTTTTTATTCTAAACCCTGTTTCCGCACCAAATTTCTTTTACACGGGCAATAAAGCGCTGAATTTACTCAATGGCCTTAATAGAAGCAGGAGAAAGTGTGTGTGTGTGTGGAAAGGTATTTTTCTGCCCACTTCTACAGAACAATAGTATAGAAATATTAGGTGATATTAAAGACAACACAGCAGTATTGGATCAGGGTGTAATAAAGGTAATAAATAAATAATAAATGTAATATTTTTGTGTTTGTGCATCTACTGATAGATCTCTCTCTCTCTCTCTCTCTGTGGAAATAAACACACAGTGCAGCATAGATTATGCATTAAATGACATTAAAGAGGACATAATGTGTCGTTATAATCGCATAATGACAGATATTACAGTCGCCTAATGGTGGAGAAGGATCCTGAACACCTGAGACCGAGCAGAATTTTTACTCCAATAAACGTGGAGCGCAAAAGAAACACCTCAGACGCCTGCTGTCGTTAGTTCAGATAAGATATTTAAATAACAGACGCATGTGACTGACATTAACCTCAACATCAACAACGTCAGGCAGTGACATGTAACAGTAAATCACATGACTACTCGTATGAATAAGAGCTTTAAGTCATAAACTGACAGACCTTTTTAGAGTCTTTCAGCTTGTTGTTTTGATTTTTCCATCCCATAACTTTACTGTTTTTTTTACCCAGCGCTCCCTCAGTGTCGCTCTCAGCTGTAGCAGGCAGCTGTTTTCATCAGAAAGGCTTTAAAAACACACTCCACACACACACACACACTTGCTGGTGAACATTCTGGAGCATTTAGCAGCTAAAAGAGCCAAATATTTCCCTCGGGAGTTGGTGTGGGGAAACACACAGCTAAAAAGGAGAGCGAATATTGGATTTACATTCATGGACATGACGCCAAATGATTGCTAACACTTCTTCATATCTGCTGGATGTGATATAAATCATTGTTTGCTAACAAGTTTGCCATATCAACAAGGGTACACTGTAAAAAAAATAGAAATAATAATAAAATAAAATGAAACAATCGGAAAAAGACAGGCAATAAAAGGCTGCCAGACAAAACCCCCAAAAAAGTTTAATTACAGAACATTTTTGTCATTTTATGTTTTTGTAGTTTAAGAAAGCAGAAAATATACTGTAATATGTTAAAGTCCAGTTATTTTTCTGTACAAAAAATTATTGGCGTAATACTTCAAAGTACAGAGTTTTGTATACAATTAAAAGAAACAGGAAATAACTGTAAAAATAAAGAAAATAGTTTGAATTTCGGTATGCACTAATAAGATTTACTTTAAATTTTATTGTCATTTTAATTTGAAGAGGGAGAAAAGTAAAAGTAAATTTCCTGAACAAAAATGGGAAATTTGAGTAAAATTGGAATATTACAGGACTTTGGTTGTAAATATTACAGTTAAAATTGTTTTTTCTACAGTGTGATTGTGTTTACATCTTGTTTCCGCTGCCCCCAAGTGGCCAAAAAAATAGTGCAGGTTAAGAAAAAAGGTCAAACAAATAACTCATAACCCAAACTTCACTATTTAATTCATGAACAAAACATTATTTCCTGATATTGAGCTGTAGCGCCTTTTTTTGTATGTTGCACCGCTCACGTCCCACTGTAACTCATTGTGTCTCTCTATTTACACATCAGCCTGTTAATTAGTTCAGATGCAGTCACAAAAATAAAATTTGAATAAAAATTCAGCGAGGGACTGAAGCATTCATCTGGATTTAGCTCATCAAAGGTGAAAGGGTGTGATCACAGCTTTCTGCATAAAGATTCACATCACTTTACGGGTTCGTGCTGCAGATTACAGATCAACCAAAGAGCTGTAAACACGAGGTCACGCGACAGGTAGCTCGTCCTAGTCTGTCTTCTCCTGTTGTCTCCACCAGACATAATGTTTTTTGACTCTAGACAGAAAAACGCTTGTAAATCTTTCTGTCCTCTCACCCACCGCTGAACCAGTGTGTGTGTGTTTCCATATTTTCAGCATGAATGTCTTGTGTTCGTCTTTAGCACGTGTGGGCGGGTGTCTGTCTTTGTGTGTGTCTGTGTGTGGGTAAGAGACTGTTTGGGTGTGTGTCCAACACCAGTCGCACATTCTGCATCACCATTCATCTCAATTTAACAGTGCTCAATGTGTGACTCGCTGCTGTGCATGTGTGTGTGTGTGTGTGTGTGTGTTTGCAGCCATCAGAGCCTGTAGATGTATAAATCATTGGTCGAGATTACGGCTGTTTTATTATTCATGATGCAGGCCTTTTATTGCCAGTGATATTTATCTCTTTCCTATCTCCCATGACCTGCAAGAGAAAGAGGGAAGGAGGGAGGAGGGAAAAAAGTCAGTGTGTTCCTGCGTTTGGAGGGGGTGGGAGGCTTTAGCTGAGCTGTACATAAATAAATTTGTTAAGTGGGCGGGTGTGGTTGAGTATTTGTGTGTGAGTGTGTGTGTGTGTGTGTGTGTGTTTCTTTGTGAGTGTTACCTTCCATTCTCCCAGCACGAGGCCCAGAAACCACATGCAGCAGTCTCGCTCGACACATTTCGCTTTTCCCTCTCTTTCACTTTTCTTCCTCTTCACATACGCGTCTTCTTGCTTGTTTCTTTTCGTCCCTTGTGCTGTATTGTTGTCTGTTTTTGCTATCTTCGGAAAAAAAGTTTAATATTTCAGGTAATGCATAAAAAGGACCGGCGCGTTCGTCATCTTGTCCTTGTTCCAAGGGTGAAGAAGAAACTATGACGGCCGAGAGATGCTTTAGAAAATATGTGAAAGGCTTGATCTGAAGCCGGTATTTAGTAGAGGCCCCTCATCTTAGGCAGTTTATGTATTTATATGTATTTTCCATCATGTAATAAAAAGTGTTGAATCTGCTGTAATACTCATTCCTTCATAATCCTTTTATAATGTTTATAATATCGCAATCTTGATCTGTTTCCAGCACTGAGAGGGTCCACTTCAGTTTGATTTTATTCCAGTGGTGTAGATGATAGATTGACGTTTCACCGTCATAGTTGTTCATTCTGTTGCTCAGTCCATTCAAATCATTTTGTTCCGGTGCCAGACGCTTGTCGTTTGACAAGAATGTCGATACCGGACGACTCCTGCAAAAAAAACTCTGAGTTATGTTCGATGACAACAGAGTAATAATTCTTGTTTTCTGCAGCATCTGTGCGCGGCAGCTACGGTACGGTTGAAGTCAGGGAAGCAATACACATGTAGTTTTTGGTGTCGTTGAGGTTAGGCGGCTTAAAAACTGGAGTTAGGGACAGATAATCATGATCAAGATTAATAAACATGCAACAACAGAACTCCAGACTTTTGCATCAAAGTCAGTAGTGCTACATGCCCATGCATCGCCCCGATCTCCACGCTCATTAAATATAGAGCACACATACTTTGTGAATCACATTCTGGCTCTGTTGCGACTGCCGGACCACCGGATGCATGAATTACTGTATTAATCCCTTTAAGAAAATCATTTTTTCATCCACATAAGGATGAGGTAAGTGTGGATGTTAATGATGGCTTTGTTGTGTTTAAGTGTGTCGGTGAGTCACGGCAGTTTGACTCCATGAATGCCTCCAATGATGCCTGAAAGGGAGGCAACTAAAAGGAATTCAGCCCTCATTCACTGTGTGGCATTGTATGATTCGTGTCAATAGCTGCGCCGCACACTCGCCTAAATATGATTGGATTTGATTGGCCGGCAGTTTTGTGAAACATGAAAGACACAACTGAAGCCAGTCTGAAGCTCACCTTCAGTCAGTGTTGCGGTAAACACCAATGAACCAAGACCAAGTTTTGACCAAGACCATAGTGTATCAAGACTGAGACAAGACCAAGACCAGACTGTATATACATCACCTACTTAGGTAGTGTTCTTCTGGACGCTGTTCTACCGATAGACTCTTTCCAGTTTAGGAAATGGTGTCACCTCCCAGACAGTGAACAAATAAATCAGGCAATGAGCTAAAATCCGGACTCCTCTTTGTCTGAGACAAAACCGAGGCCTTTAAAAAGTGGCCTGGTCAGGCACGGTCATTTCTGATGCAGCTAATTAATAAATATTGATCAGACAGACCGACAGACTGTAAACCGTACAGGAGAACAATGCTACATCTTGTAGTTCTCTATTTCCAAACACAACATCAGTGTTTCTATCGGCCTGCCGAGCACTTCCGCTTTGAACAGCGAATCTTCCGGAAAACTCTTCGGTATGCTGGTAAAACCTATAAAATGGTCATCAATGGACGGTTGACGTGAGGGTTGAAGTTGTCATATTCTCCTTATAGCTTACAAATAAATAATGTCTGCTTCCTCTGGTCTCTCTTTAGTGTTCTTCTCTTGGGTTATAATTGCTTTTTCATTCATTGTATTATTAATAAAGGTCCTTACAGGCATGTGTCTACTTGCGTCTTCCTTGGCATGGACTCTGCCGTGAGACCGTTTTAACTAAGTGGTCCCCAAAATACTGTAGTAGTAGTGTGTCTATCTCCATCTCTATCAAACACACACACACACACACACACACACACACACACACACACACACACACACACATGTGGAACTAAAGAGAAGCATGTGTCGCAGGTCAACCTCCCTTTCACCTCACAGGTGGCAGTCACAGCTGTTCACACACAAACACACACACACACACACACACACACACACACACACACACACACACACACACACACATCTGTAGCTGCAGTATGGAGCCCCCTGGTGAAGCACTGACGCAGTTTTCACTACGTTTCACCGCCTGTCCTGTTTTTTACATTTGGACTTTTTGATATTTGCAACTGACACGACGACTTCACCTGAATTTTCACATTGATTTTGTTGGAAAATGATTTGAATGTGTTTTGAAATATGATGAATTCTCTGTCTACCTGTCCAGAGAAAAAGTGTCTGGTACTCTCCACCGGCAGGATTTCAGCAACATACTGGTGGAAACATTACAGTAAAACTAAGCAGTACAGTACAGTCTATCTGTGGATATTGCTGTCACCTCTGTCTCTGTCTCCTCCCCCCCCTCTCTTGCCTCCCTCCCTTTCTCTCCACATAATACAACAGAATGAACTTTAATAAAGACAATATTCCTTTGCTGTGTGCGCCTGGACCTCAAATAATGAAAAATATTGATTTGAAACATCTTTAAGTCGATATTACTCTCTGTCATCAGGGAGCACGGACAGAGTCAGAGAGCTCAGAGCTGAGTTGCCATTCTGAAGCTTGCAGCACCATCTAGTGACTGCTGGTTTGGAGCAACAACTGGCTTGTGTCTTACAGATTAGAATAATGTGTATGTATTAAAAATGATCTATTTTGTTCAGATCTCTTTTAAATATCTTCTAATCTTATTAGTGTTTAGTTTGAGATTGTTGTCTTCCACTAGAAATGTACGCAAATCTCTTCTGGCAATCTAAAATCATACACTCATCCAAAACATCTAATATTTATATTAATCTTTTATTTATTAAAAGGCTATTTATTTTTTATTGGCCTGCCAGGAAACAGACTTTCACAGGTCCGGTGTGTCAGATTTAGGTGGTTCTGTTTGGAGAATATGTCCGACTATAATATTGTTTAATCACCTGAAAATAAGACCTCAGAATGATTTTTGACGCTGCAGGTGCTCTTTCATGGAGTCCACCATGTTCCTACAGTAGCATAGAGCGGACAAACGGTGGCTCGAGACAGAGACTTTCATATTTTTCAAAAGTTTTACAGGCACCATAGTTTCTCCATCACGCTGGGAAGGAGAAGGCGAGGCAAGAGGGTTGTGATCAGCGACTACACCACGAATAACCACCAGATACGTAACACGTAAAAATATTAAACCTGAATCTCCCATGAAGAAATTAAGTCTAACGTAAATGTAGCTGTTATAGAAGAGAACATGTTGAACTCACTCAAAGGGTGACAACTGGTTTCTTTTATTATCAAGATAGAAACGTGGGCAAGATCAGAAGCTTTGGTCATAATTCAGAGCCACCTGGCTGCTGGTACTTTTATGTCACAGCTTCCTGTAGGTGATGTCATAGTTAGTGTCTCACAGAGATGGAAAATGTTCTTCAGTCTTTTAGTGCAATAATATACTGTAATAGGAAATATTACTGACAGTAATCACACTCCGTACTGTCAGCAGATCACCAAAAATCAAAAAGGTTGTGGAAACTAAAGAAACATTATGAAAGCTGGAGTCAGTCCTGCTGGAGATCATCGGTGAGTCTCATCCACACGTCATCACATGCAGATGCTTTTGGGTGGTTGTGCATTTTGTAAATGGAGAATACGCCATAACAGGTGGTGTCCGTGCTCCCGAGTCGTCAAATACCAACACTTTGGGATGATGTCTCGAAGTTAGTTAATTGTTGAATCTCATTCCAAGCACAAACGCCATCTGTTGCTCGCACAGAGACACTTTGGCTTCCTGTATACGTCGGCAGTCGACAAGCAAAGAGTGAGAAACATTTCACCTGAAGGGCATGAAGAATTTAAGAGTTCACCCCAATTTTAACATAATCTGCTTAATGGAATAATAAGTTTTACATGTGTCCATAAAATATGGATGTCAGTCGAACTGGATTGACTAATTTTTTTTGTGCAAGACATTCACCCCAAGATGCCCGAGAGAGCGACAACAAATAATGGCATGGCAACATGTAGCAGAAGAGATATCAAAGCTCAAAGCGTGCAGAGGCTTCCATCCTCCGTGTTTGGTGTTGTTAACCTTCTTGCACCTCATCATTGTTTCATTCGTGACACAATTAGATGTTTAGCCAGCAGGCTAAGAGGTTCCCATGGCCCGCAACACTTGGTAAGAGTGATGGTAAGGGTGGAAAAAGGTGGGTGAAACTTAGTAAGTGTCGGCCTACTGTAAGTGTAGGTGCAGTGTCGGCGTGGTGACGATGAGATCTGACTGTACTGAGTGGAGGATGTGGTTTTACAACAGAATAAATACATTTTTCTATCGGGCCTTTGGTGATATTGTGTGTACATGAGTGAATAAAACATGTGGGATGGCACTGAACATCCTGACAACTTCTTCACTCAAACTCCCACCGTTTCCTTTAAAGTGGAGCTTTGTAACTCTTAAAAAAAAAGAAAAGAGAAATAACACATTCTTACAAATCAAAAGTAAACAATAACCCACCCTTTCTCACTTCAGTGCGCTCCGGAGTTTTGCTACCACAGCTTTACTTGGTCTGGTACGACCAGTGGCTTTGTGAAACTTGAGACAACTGACATCACTTTGTCGACTTTCTACTTCTTCATCTGCACACTACAGTTTGCAGATGTGTTCTGCAAAGTGTTCTGTTCCGGTACAATTGTGCCGAGTTATTTGATTTTAAAAGTGTCTGCTACTAGGGATACTCTTCAAATGTAAAAACATGTTAAATACGTGATGAGTCCTGAATAACAGATCAAAATATCTGGGAATGCTGTGAAGTTTACAGCAGAATTGTTTTGCTGTGTCTTCTGAATTCAAGACTTGAAACTGGCACGGAGAAAGCATCACTAACACACTCAGTGTATGCACCGAGTTCAGTGTATTAACACAGAGGTTCCCACTCGGGATCCGCGTCCCTGAAGACAAGAAGTCAAAATTAGATTTGCACATCATGTTAACTAAAATCATAACACGCTTAGCTGATAATTTAGAGGAAAAAAATGCATAAAAAGTATTAAAAAAAACATTTTAATGGCCCTTCTCATGACTTGCCATACCTCTGTGACCTGTATGATTAGTTTCATCGGGTCGGCTAGCTCATCCTTGTTTTTCCTGCGTTCAGAGCATCACTATTTTATGAATGAAACATGTTTGACAAACATGAAAATGCAGGTGGCTCCCCAAAAAAATAAACTATATGGTTATATCTCGAGAGTTTTAATCAAGCATAGGTCAAGACGGGTCATGGCAGGACTGTAGTGGCTGTTAGTTTATGAGTGAACAGGAAGATGTTTTGATTGTTATGAACCCTGTTCAGTGTAATTCAACGAAGAAACTGAACTGACAAAATGTTTATTTTCTTTTACGGATATGATTTTTAGCAGTGTCAACTGTAAAAACTGACAGATTATTTGTTAATTTGAAGTAAAAAGTGAGATTTGATTTGATCCTACTGAAGATATGTATAGAAACCAGGGATGGAGGCACTTATTTATATATATATATTGAAAACTACTCACTGATTAAGTGAGTAAGTACTCTACTTTTAAGAGTAAGTACCCTACTTTTATTCTACTTTATTGTTAAACTATGTTTAAAATTGTAATTCGAGTGTGTTGGTTAGCTCAGTTGGTAAAGCGTTCGCCCCATGTACGAAGGCTCAGTCTTTGCCGCAGCGGCCCAGGGTTTGAATCCGACCTGTGGTCCTTTGCTGCATGTCATTCCCCATCTCTCTCTCCCGCCACATTCCTGTCACTCTTCAGCTGTCTCTGTCAAATAAAGTTTGAAAAGGGCCAAAAAGGTTTGAAGAGGCAAGAGTTGGAAATCAAATCGAGACAGACGGACTGTGTGTTTGTGGTGCATTGGGAGAAATGTATATGAATTTGATGTGCAAAAACATTTTAGTAGCTTTTAACAAACACTCCTTCTTTATGTTCCACGTGGATTTCTCCTTTCCACTGAAAGCCTGTTATTGATAATGCACTAAAAATCCACAGTTCAACTCGTACTCTGAGTTGATTTTTGACAAGAATCAGTAGTAGTAGTACTTGTAGGTGACTAAGTTTCAGTAACGTTTTCAGTAATCGTCAGATACCGTGCTTGCAACACTTTGCAACACAAAGCTGTTTCACTTTTCCATCATCGTAAACTCTTTTTGCCGTGCCATCACTCGAACTGCTTAATTTCAGCTTCACGTCGAGCGCATATTGTCTGATGACGAGCTGCCATTGTTTTCTTGCTTGCTTGTCAAAACAAAAACAGGATGAGTCCAGAGGAGGGAAAACATTTCCTGCACAACAGGATGACATTTATACGAAACTGCCACGCCAGCATCTTTAAATCTGTACAGAATTAATGCTGGCAGCAGTACAGCTTGAAATATTTCCATACAAAGTTTCATCACTCATGATGTTCATTTCCCAAACATGTCATTGACCACATGCTTACTTATCATCTCACTTTTACACACTCACAAAGGGGAAGGATCTATTAATACTTTCAACTGATGTAAAGACTGACACATCAAAACAGAAGCAGTACACGTACATTTATGTCATCAGGAAATACATGTAAATATGCAGACACCCTTGAAGACCTGCGTGCAATATGTAGACGGCTGAAATTGTTTAATCGGTGTATAATCACCTGGAGATAAGAATAAAAAAATTATGTTTTTGTACCTTACAATGAGGCCAGGAAATCAGGGATACAATAAACAAACATAGATGTAATGTGTAAACATTAGGACGTTGATGTGGCAGAATAAGATATATTTGTTCTGATGACTTTGCCTACATGAATTGTGACCTTTCAAATCTCGCCAACCCGAATCTAAATTCTGAAACTTGAACTTTTGAACTTCAACTTCAAGTTGAGTACAGACATACCTGTACAGTCATATTTTAAGGAAAACCTTTATTCATACGGCTTTTTAAAGGTCCGGTGTGTAGGATTCAGTGGCACCTAGCAGTAAAGAAAGTAATAAATATCCATGCCTCAGCCTTTCCTCTAAAGCATGTAGTAAAAACTCTAGCTGCCAAAGTCACATTAAAAGCAAAAGGCCATCTCTTGATCAGTGTTTAGTTTATCTGTTCTGGACTAAAAATATAAAGGACTTATTTTAAGATTCTTATTTTCAGGTGTTTATACACTAATAAAAAGGTACTGATGAATATTGTATTCCATTGCTGCCTATAGATACTTGCACACTGGACCTTTAATGGAATTTATACAGAATAAAGTATATTTATATGTTTGTATTTATATTGTACAGTAAAATACTGTAATATTTCATGGCAAAACTTTTATTTTATACAGCATTCATACAGCAAAACAGTGTTTCTTATGAAAGACAAAAAACTTGTATTTATATGGTAAAATGTGGAATAAAACACCGACCTTGAAATCAACAGCAATTATATGCAATTACCATAACAGCAGAAAAAGTTATCACGGTAAATAAAAAGTTTTTGCAGTGTAGGTAGGTATGGGTGTGTGTGTCCATATCTGTGCGCTAACTAAATGAATTATGAACCATGTAACATTGGTGTAAGAGATGTGTGTTTATGTGCAGAAGTGTGTGTGTGTGTGTTTAGTCTTCTTCTCCATGGATGAGAACAGATGTCTCTCTGTGCTCTCTTTTTCACTACCCCACTTTCTCCGTCTGCCCACTTCCTTTTCTCTCTCTCATTCAGCGTAGCACTTTTTTTTTACCCTCGTTCCTTACTGGGTTTGTGTGCCTCTGTTACACCATTCCTCTGGAAAACAGATTGTATCTTTATTACATCACAGAAGTGGGCGCATTGAGACGGCGTCTGAAGGTCAGAGGAGAACATTTGTTACCAGAAGGCTCTGTCCTTTCCAAAAACAACAACAACAAGCACAAAGAATGTTCAGACAGCTGACACAACAATCACGTCTGTGCTCATTTTAAGGGATTTTTAAGGGTTAGCCAAGTAGGATGTCTGTGGTGTCTCATTATGTCCACACTCACATTGTAATAATGTCTAAAAATGTGCTTATGTAATAGCTTTGATGACAATAATAAATAAATACTGTATAATAAATACAGTTATCCCCGAGCAGCTCCTTCAGCAGCAGACTTCTACACCCGCAGGTCCTCCGTCCCAGCTGCTGTCAGACTTTACAACACCTGCACCACCTGTAACATGATGTAGTCTCTGTTTATGTTTTTCAATTACCACCACTACTCACCATAGCTTTATTTTATTTTTTATCTGTATTTATTTCCCCATCCGATTACTTACCATGTGCAATATTACTTATTACGTTTGTAATATTACTTATACCTTGCCACTTTCACCTTTACTACTCATTCTTGCACATCTGTACACTTCTACAGTCTGTCTGTTGTTTGTTTACTGGTTTCTTATTTACTGTATAGGCTGAAAGATACTTTGCTTTGTTGTTGTTTTGCCCTTTCTATTTTTTATTCTCTATTATACTTCTATAGTGTATATTACACCCTTTCTGCTGCTGTAAGAAGAGAATTTCCCCGTTGTGGGATAAATAAAGTATAATCTAATCTAATCTCTAAAGGTTATCAGGTTGGCATTTTATTCCATATTTTAAAATGTCTGTATATTTTATGACAGAAAAGACTGTAAAATATGTAAAATAGCATTACGGTGTTTTACCGTATACATATATATAGAAAGTCTAATGAACTTACCAGATAGCAGCGGATAAATATCATTTGCACACTTGTGAAACTCCAGTGTCTGCTTTCATCAGATAACGCATCCGTCTAGTTCACAAGCCGTACTGAAGACTGTACTATCCCTCTTTATCTAACACAACTTTACGTCTCAGTGTAAGTGTGCAAACCGCCGCTGCACAGCACTGACGCGTATGAAGAATTCAAACGTCAACATCAACTGAAGTGTTACTTCATTTGTAATTTCCTGCTAGATACTAAAACAAAACAAAAATTGTAACCTTTAGCCTGTGGAGTTCCCATTAAGTCCAGCACCAGTGATAAAACATGTTTTAAAAACTTGTGTTTGTTCATGGTAAACTGATTAAACACAACTTCATTTGGAATATATCCTGTGAGCGCAATATGACCTGAAATATTTCAGTTCTTTAAAGTCCATTAAGACACAAGGTCCCTTTACAAGACATGGCCATGGCTTAGAGCATATGTTGTTTTGTAGCAGAGAAAATCTGCAGTGGATCAAATCACCAAACCATGCAATGAACCTGGGCAACAAGTGGAGTCTGCATGTGCTCAGGTTCTCTGCAGGTACTCCGGCTTCCTCCCACAGTCTAAAGACTTATGTCCTGCACTTAACAGGTGAGTTGGTGACTCTAAATTACCTGTAGGTGTGAGTGTGAGTGGTTGTTTGTCTCTACGTGCCCCGTGATAAACTGGCAACTTGCCTCTCGCCCAGAGTCAGTTGGGATAGGCTCCAAGCCCACAGTGACCACGGTAAGCAGTCACAGATAATGGACTGGACGGATTTATTGCCAGAACACTGAACAGTGGGTGGTGTAGTTGTGTTTTTTAATATTTGTGATTCCCTTCATATGAGATGTATAACTCTGATTCTTTTCTGACAGACAGACAGACAGACAGACAGACAGACAGACAGACAGACAGACAGACAGACAGACAGACAGACAGACAGACAGACAGTTTATTGATCCCGAGGGAAATTCAGCCATCCAGTAGTAGCATGAAAGACAAACATAATCTTCATAGGTCTAACAAGTTTGAATATAAATTAAACCTATGCAAAGATATGACTAGAAAACAAAATATTAATTTATTATATGTGTATGTATATATGGAATTAAGAAATAGAGATTTAAAACTATGTCATTAGAATTACACTTTTTTTTTATTAGTAGTTGCAGTGTTGGCAGGCTTTAGATAGACAGATAGATAGATAGATAGATAGATAGATAGTGATAGATAGATTAGATAGTGATGATGATAGATAGAGTTATTTTATTTGAAGGAATTCAAGCATCCAGCAGCAGCATGCACACATACATTGAACATACATCAAATTAACCTACAACACAGTGACCATGCGTTAAAATTAACCTTAATTACTCTAAATTTAAATATGTGCAGAGAAATTAAACATCTGCATATAAAATAAATATATAAATATATATAAATGTGTTAAGAAATTAACATCTGTACAAAAACTATATTTAAAAACAAAACAAAACAGAAAGTATTTGAATGTAATTAATAATAATAATCTGTATATGCTGATTGCCATGGCATCAGCTAACACACACACACACACACACACACACACACACACACACACGCACACACACACACAGGTGTAAACACGCGCATTAACGCACGTTGCTCCGGTCTGGATGTGGGTCAGACCTGTTGACGTTTGTTTTTGTTTACACCTGGACAGATAAACATCAGCGCGAGGACAGGAGCACGCGCTTCGAACACACCAAGTCGTGTTTTGATGACGCTCGCGCTGGGACTTTCCGGATACGTCACTTCGGGGCTTCCGCGTTACCGAGCTCGAGCTGCCTCTCCGCGTCCGCGTCGTTAAGACTCCGGTAACGAGGCTTCGTAGCTCCGGAGAGGACACACCGTAAACAAAACAAGAGAGAGAGAGAGACAGCCATGAACACGACAGAGTCCCCGCAGCAGCAGCAGCAGCAGCACCGAGAGGTTTGAACCCCGGGGACGCCGTTTGTCACACCGAGAGGCGGAATGTCAACAACGCGGCCCCTCCTCGGGATGAGGCGAGTCACCGAGCTAACGTGCGCGGAGCAGCCGGCCAGCAGGCTCCCTGCGCCGGCCGCCAGGCAGCAGCAGCAGCCTCCGCCTCCTCCTCCTCCTGCTCCTCCTGCTCCGCAGCAGCAGCTAGAGGCCCCCACTGTGGACGAGTTCACGGTGCTGGAGGAGAAACAGGAGGAGCTGAAGTGCGCCAAGCCTCGAGTGGAGCAGGTCTTCAAAGTGACGTTCACCATCATCGGTCTGCTGGACCACACGGGACAGCCGCACGGCAGCAAGACCTCACGGCAGATATGGCTGCAGCTCCGGGGGAACCGGGAGGACGTGTCCAAGGCGAAGGTAGGTGTGTGTGTGTGTGTGTGTGTGTGTGTGTGTGTGTGTGTGTGTGTGTGTGTGTGTGTGTGTGTTTCACCTGCATCTTTTGAATAAACAAACCAACGGTCACACACACACACACAACTGATATATACTGTATTAGAGCGTCCACTGATCAGATGATCGGCGGTTCGATCCCCGGCCTCCCCCGGTCTGCATGTCCAAGTTGCTTTTTATGTATTTATTTTTTTCGATAAAAGCTAAAAAAAGACTAAATGTGAATTATATTATTAAATATAAGAGCTAATAAGTAAGGGAGTACCGCGAAATGTCTGTGCCCAGGTGAACAGGTGTGTCAGAGCCTCCTGATTGGCTCTTTGTTTTATCACCTGCGTGATCAGAGAGCTGGCAGACTTAATAATCTTTTATATTATAGTTTCTTTCAGTATGTTTCTGTCACATCATTACACACACCTCTATTAGTTTGATACTCCCTTTCATCAGCGTGTAATCACCTGAAATTAATTGAAAGGGACTTTGAACTCTTAAAAAAAAGAAAAGAGAAATAACACATTCTTACAAATCAAAAGTAAACAAGACCCACCCTTTCTCACTCAGTTTTTGCTACCGACAACGCTTTACTTGGTCTGTACGACCAGGCTTTGTGAAACTTGAGACAACGACTCACTTTGTCGACTTCTACTTCTTCATCTGCACATAACTACATTGGCAGATGTGTTCTGCAAAGTGTTCTGTTCCGGTAACATTTTGTGCCGAGTTATTTGATTTTAAAAGTGTCTGTACTAGGGATACTCTTCAAATGTAAAAAACTGTTAAATACGTGAGAGTCCTGAATAACAGATCAAAATATCTGGGAATGCTGTGAAGTTTACAGCAGAATTGTTTTTGCGTGTTCTCTTCTGAATTCAAGACTTGAAACTGGCACGGAGAAAGATCACTAACGCACTCAGTGATGCACCGAGTTCAGTGTATTAACACAGAGTTCCCACTCGGGATCGCGTCCCTGAAGACAAGAGTCAATAGCATGTTAACTAAAATCATAACACACTTAGCTGATAATATAGAGGAAAAAAATGCATAAAAAGTATTAAAGTAGTAATTAGTTTCATCATGTGGTTCCGGCTTAGCTCATACTTGTTTTTCCTGCATTCAGAGCATCACTATTTTTATGAATGAAACATGTTTGACAAAATGAAAGTGCCGGTGGCTCCCCAAAAAATAAACTATGGTTATATTCGAGAGTTTTAATCATGCATAGGTCAAGACGGGTCATGGCAGACTGTAGTGGCTGTTAGTTTATGAGTGAACAGGAAGACGTTTTGCATTGTATGAACCGGTTCAGTGTAATTCACGAAGAAACTGAACTGACAAAATGTTATTTTTCTTTTACGATATGATTTTTAGCAGTGTTTAATGTCGTTCAACTGTAAAACTGACAGATTATTTGTTATTTTGCAGATAAAAGTGAGATTTGATTTGATCCTAATGAAGATAGGTATAGAAACCAGGGATGGAGGCACTTATTATTTATATATATATATATATATATATAATATGTATATGTATTTGAAAACACTCACTGATTAGTGAGTAAGTACCTCACTTTTATACTACTTTATGTTAAACAGTTTAAATCGTAATTCGAGTGTGTTGGTTAGCTCAGTTGGTAAAGCGTCCGCCCCATGTAGGGCCGAGTCTTTGCCGCAGCTGCCCAGGGTTTGAATCCGACCTGTGGCCCTTTGCTGCATGTCATTCCCCATCTCTCTCTCCACACATTCCTGTCACTCTTCAGCTGTCTCTGTTTAAATAAAGTTTGAAAAGGCCAAAAAGGTTTGAAGAGGCGACTGCACTGACGAGTTGAAGCAAGAGTTTGCGGTGCATTGGGAGAAATGTATATGAATTTGATGTGCAAAAACATTTTAGTAGCTTTTAACAAACACTCCTTCTTTATGTTCCACGTGGATTTCTCCTTTCCACTGAAAGCCTGTTATTGATAATGCACTAAACATCCACAGTTCAACTCGTACTCTGAGTTGATTTTTGACAAGAATCAGTAGTAGTAGTACTTGTAGGTGACTAAGTTTCAGTAACGTTTTTCAGTAATCGTCAGATACCGTGCTTGCAACACTTTGCAACACAAAGCTGTTTCACTTTTCCATCATCGTAAACTCTTTTTGCCGGCGCATCATTCGAGCTGCTTAATTTCAGCTTCACGTCGAGCGCATATGTCTGATGACGAGTGCCATTGTTTTCTTGCTCGCTTGTCAAAACAAAAACAGGATGAGTCCAGAGGAGGGAAAACATTCCTGCACAACAGGATGACATTTATACGAAACTGCCACGCCAGCATCTTAAATCTGTACAGAATTAATGCTGGCAGCAGTAAAGCTTGAAATATTTCCATACAAAGTTTCATCACTCATGATGTTCATTTCCCAAACATGTCATTGACCACATGCTACTTATCTACATCTCACTTTTACACACTCACAAAGGGGAAGGATCTATTAATACTTTCAACTGATGTAAGACTGACACATCAAAACAGAAGCAGTACAACATTTATGTCAAGGAAATACATGTAAATATGCAGACACCCTTGAAGACCTGCGTGCATATGTAGAGGGCTGAAATGTTTAATCGGTTATAATCACACTGGAGATAAGAATAAGAAATTATGTTTTTGTTACCTTAGAAGGAGCCAGGACATCAGGGTACAATAAACAAACATAGATACTATTTATCAATAAAATGTGTAAACATAGGACGTTGATGTGGCAGAATAAGATATATTTGCTTGATGACTGCCTACAGAATTGTGACCTTTCAAATCTCGCCAACCCGAATCTAAATTCTGAAACTTGAACTTTTGAACTTCAACTACAGTTGAGTACAGACATACAGTCAATATTTTAAGGAAAACCTTTATTCATACGCTTTTAAAAGGTCCGGTGTAGGATTCAGTGGCACCTAGCAGTGAAGAAAGTAATAAATATCCACCCTCACTTTCCTTAAAGCATGTAGAAAACTCAGCTGCCAAAGTCACATTAAAAGCAAAAGGCCATCTCTTGATCATGTTTAGTTTGTCTGTTCTGGACTAAAAATAAGGACTTATTTTAAGACGTATTCTTATTTTCAGGTGTTTATACACTAATAAAACGTACTGATGAATATTTATTCCATTTCTGCCTATAGATACTTACCACGGACCTTAATGGAATTATACAGAATAAAGTAATTTATGTTTGTTTTATAGTACAGTAAAATCTGTAATATTTTCATGGCAAAACTTTTATCAACAGCATTCATACAGCAAAACAGTGTTTCTTATGATAGAAAAAAAATTGTATTTATGGAAATATGGAATAAAACACCGACCTTGAAATCAACAGTAATTATATGCATACCATAACAGCAGAAAAAGTTATCACGGTAAATAAAAAGTTTTTGCAGTGTAGTAGGTGGGTGTGTGTGTCACTTCTGTGCCTAACTAAATGAATTATGAACCAGTAACATTGGTTAAGAGATGTGTGTTTATGTGCAGAAGTGTGTGTGTGTGTGTTTTGTCTTCTTCTCATGGATGAGAACAGATTCTCTCTGTGCTCTCTTTTTCACACTACCCCACTTTCTCCGTCTGCCCACTCCTTTTCTCTCTCTCATTCAGCGTAGCACTTTTTTTTCCCCCTCGTCCTTACTGGGTTTGTGTGGCCTCTGTTACACCATTCCTCGGAAAACAGATTGTATCTTTATTACATCACAGAAGGGGGCGCATTGAGACGGCGTCTGAAGGTCAGAGGAGAACATTTGTTACCAGAAGGCTCTGTCTTTCCAAAAACAACAACAACAAGCCCAAAGAATGTTCAGACAGCTGACACAACAAACATCACGTCTGTGGCATTTTAAGGGATTTTAAGGGTTAGCCAAGTGGAGGTCTGTGGTGTCTCATTATGTCCACACTCACATTGTAATAATGTCTAAAAATGTGCTTATGTAAGAGCTTTGATGACATAATAAATAAATACGGTATAATAAATCAGTTATCCCGAGCAGCTCCTTCAGCAGCAGACTTCTACACCCGCAGGTCCTCCGTCCCAACGCTGTCAGACTTTACAACACCTGCACCACCTGAAAACTGTTGTAGTCTCTGTTTGTGTTTTTCAATTACACCACATACTCACCATAGCTTTATTTTTTTTTATCTGTATTTATTTCTCATCCGATTACTTATGTGCAATATACTTATTACTTTAAATTACTATATTTGCCACTTTCACCTTACTATCTCATTTTGCACATCTGTACACTTCTACAGTCGTCTTTGTTTGTTTACTGGTTTCTTATTTACTGTATAGGCGAAAGATACTTTGCTTTGTGTGTTGTTTTGCCCTTTCTATTTTTTATTCTCTATTATACTTCTATAGTGTATATTACACCCTTTCTGCTGCTGTAAGAAGAGAATTTCCCCGTGTGGGATAAATAAAGTATAATCTAATCAATCTCTAAGGTTATCAGGTTGGCATTTTATTCCATATTTAAAATGTCTGTATATTTTATGAAAAAGACTGTAAATATGTAAATGCATTCCGGTGTTTTACCGTATATATATATAGAAAGTCTATGAACTTCCAGATGCAGCAGATAAAATCATTTGCACACTTGTGAACTCCAGTGTCTGCTTTCATCAGATAACGCATCCGTCGTTTCACAACCGTACTGAAGACTGTACTATCCCTCTTTATCTAACACAACATTACGTCTCAGTGTAAGTGTGCAACGCCGCTGCACAGCACTGACGCGTATGAAGAATTCAAACGTCAACATCAACTGAAGTGTTACTTCATTTGTAATTTCCTGCAGATACTAAAACAAAACAAAAATTAACCTTTAGCCTGTGGAGTCCCATTAAGTCCAGCACCAGTGATAAAACATGTTTTCAAAAACTTGTGTTTGTTCATGGTAAATTGATTAACACAACTTCATTTGGAATATATCCTGTGAGCGCAATATAACTAAAATGTTTCAGTTCTTTAAAGTCCATTAAGACACAAGGTCCCTTTACAAGACATGGCATGACTTAGATGCAGTGATCAAATCACCAACCATGCAAGAACCTGGAACAAGTGGAGCTGCATGTGCTCAGGTTCTCTGCAGGTCTCTCGTTCCTCCACAGTCCAAAGACTTAAGACTTGCACTTAACAGGTGAGTTGGTACTCTAAATTGCCTGTAGGTGTGAGTGTGAGGGAATGGTTGTTTGTCTCTACGTGCCCCGTGATAAACTGGCAACTTGCCTCTCGCCCAGAGTCAGTTGGGATAGGCTCCAAGCCCCACAGTGACCACGATAAGCATCACAGATAATGGACGGATTTATTGCCAGAACCAACAGTGTGTGTTTGTGTTTTTTATTTTGTGTTTCCTTCATATGAGATGTATAATAGCATAGATGAGATAGATAGATAGATAGATAGATAGATAGATAGATAGATAGATAGATAGATAGCTTTATTGATCGCGAGGGAAATTCAGCCATCCAGAGTAGCATGAAAATAAACAAATCTTCAAGGTCTAACAAGTTTGAATAAAATTAAACCTATGCAAAGATATAACTAGAAAACAAAATATTATTTATTATATGTGATGTATATATGGAATTAAGAAATAGAGATTTAAAACTATGTCATTAGAATTACACTTTTTTTTTATTAGTAGTAGTGCAGTGTTGGCAGGCTTTAGATAGACAGATAGATGATAGATAGATAGATAGATAGTGTAATAGATAGATAGTGATGATGATAGATAGAGTTATTTTATTTGAAGGAATTCAAGCATCCAGCAGCAGCATGCACACATACATTGAACATACATCAAATTAACCTACAACACAGTGACCATGCGTTAAAATTAACCTTAATTATCTAAATTTAAATATGTGCAGAGAAATTAAACATCTGCAATAAATATATATAAATATATATATATAATATATATATATATATAGTATATATATAATAAAATAAAACTGTGTTAAGAAATTAACATCTGTACAAAAACTATATTAAAAAAAAAACAGAAAGTATTTGAATTGAATTATAATAATAATATCTGTATATGCTGATTGCCATGGCATCAGCTACAGACACCACACACACACACACACACACACACACACAGGTGTAAACACGCGCTTAACGCACGTTGCTCCGGCTGGATGTGGTTCAGACCTGTTGACGTTTGTTTTTGTTTACACCTGGACAGATAAAACATCAGCGCGAGGACAGGACACGCGCTTCGACACACCAAGTCGTGTTTGATGACGCTCGCGCTGGGACTTTCCGGATACGTCACCGCGGGGCTTCCGCGTTACCGAGCTCGAGCTGCCTCTCCGCGTCCGCGTCGTTAAGACTCCGGTACGAGGCTTCGAGCTCCGGAGAGGACACACGTAAACAAAACAAGAGAGAGAGAGAGAGCCATGAACACGACAGAGTCCCCGCAGCAGCAGCAGCAGCAGCACCGAGAGGTTTGAACCCCGGGGACGCCGTTTGTCACACCGAGAGCGGAATGTCAACAACGCGGCCCCTCCTCGGGATGAGGCGAGTCACCGAGCTAACGTGCGCGGAGCAGCGCGGCCAGCAGGCTCCCTGCGCCGGCCGCCAGGCAGCAGCAGCCTCCGCCTCCTCCTCCTCCTGCTCCTGCTCCAGCTCCGCAGCAGCAGCAGCTAGAGGCCCCCACTGTGGACGAGTTCACGGTGCTGGAGGAGAAACAGGAGGAGCTGAAGTGCGCCAAGCCTCGAGTGGAGCAGGTCTTCAAAGTGACGTTCACCATCATCGGTCTGCTGGACCACACGGGACAGCCGCACGGCAGCAAGACCTCACGGCAGATATGGCTGCAGCTCCGGGGGAACGGGAGGACGTGCCAAGGCGAAGGTAGGTGTGTGTGTGTGTGTGTGTGTGTGTGTGTGGTGTGTGTTTCACCTGCATCTTTTGAATAAACAAACCAACGGTCCAACACACACACACACATAACTGATATATTAGAGCGTCCACTGATCAGATGATCGGCGGTTCGATCCCCGGCCTCCCCCGGTCTGCATGTCCAAGTTGCTTTTTTATTTATTTATTTATATATTTTTTTCGATAAAAGCTAAAAAATGACTAAATGTGAATTATATTTTCAAAAATAAGAGCTAATAAGTAAGGGAGTACCGCGAAATGTTTGTGCCCAGGTGAACAGGTGTGTCTCCTGATTGGCTCTTTGTTTTATCACCTGCGTAATCAGAGAGCTGGCACACTTAATAATCTTTTATATTATAGTTTCAGCTTTAGGTCTTTCAGTATGTTTCTGTATTATGTATTAGTTTGATACTCCCCTTTCATCAGTGTGTAATCACCTGAAAATAATAAGTAATCAACCAGCTACAATAAATCCTTTCAAACATGAATGTCTGTGGATTTTACGGTGAAAAATGATAGTAAAACACCGTAAACTATGCCACCGTGTCTTACAGTTAAACAGCCACATTTCATACAGCCTTTTCTGGGAAAATTACACAGAATAAAGTATTGTTTTATCTTAGAAACCGGATATTTCACAGTGAAACACCGTAATATTTTGTGCCATATTTTACTACCATTTACCATATTTCATCATTAAAATCTAAAAGTCAAACGGTGACAGTTTAACACTATATATATATATATATACACACACACAAAATATGCCACAGAATATTACAGCGTTTTACTGTAAAATAACCAGTCTCTAATGTAAAACAATACTTCATTCTGCCGTATGAAATGTGTTTAACTGTGTACTGCAAAACACGGCGACGCAGTTTACGCCCTTTTACTGTCATCGCTTCACCGTAACGTCTACGGTGTTTGAAAGTGTGTCAAACTATGCCGCCGTGTTTATTTTAACGGTGTTTTACCGTCACGGTTTGGCATTTTTTCTCCGTTAAAATCTACATGACGTTTTAAAAAATATGGAATAAGGGCGGTCGGTAGCGTAGTAGTGGGTTAAGCGGCCGCCCCGTGTGTGGAGGCTATAGTCCTCGCTGCAGCTATCATTAAAGGCATAAAAAGGCCAAATAAATAATCTTTAAACCAACTTTTTTAAAAGTGAAATCAACAGTACTAATATCCTGTTACTGCAATATTAGAAAAGGTTAGACTGTGAAGTTGTTGTAGCTGTCGTTAAAACATATATGTGTATATATATGATGAGCGTCTCTTCCCTTTCAGCCACCACATCCGCAGTACAAACAGGGCTTCCTTAGACATAATATCACCCACTCGTAATTTAGATCAGATATTATATGAAAGTGACAGCAGTCATAACGTTACCAGATCTGCCGCCACACCACTGTCACTGTGGTGTCTTTGTCAAAAAAATGTCATGACATTTTTGTTTTTGTCAAGCTCGCTATCAGCCGCAGTTTGGCCAAAAAAAAAGAGATGTCACGGACGCAGTCGCACCTGTCCTCGTTTCGCTTTCAATATTTGTGTTTTGACAGGTTTGTGACAGACGCAGGGCGCACGTACTCACTGGGTTTGTGTTTGTTTGTGGGAAATAAAAGACATTTACTGTGTGATCAGGGGGAGGAAAGCAAGCAGTGGCTTAAATGACAACACAGCGCGATCACAGTGTGAGTGTTCGTCACGTTAGACGCAGGTCTGTGGCGGCTACTTTGCCAGACAGTGAAAGAAACATTATGAGGTGGAGGACTCGTGTTATTATGCAACGTCTACATGTGTGTTGTCACTACGATAGACTGGCAAAAGTTTGAAATTAGTGTGTGTGTGTGTGTGTCCCGGAATATGTGCACAGATGTTACAACACTCGCTTTGTTTCTCAATCATCCGAATTTCTCTTTTTGCAAGGACGTGGTTATCAAACGCTGGTATCAGTTATGAAACTCATGACTTCCAGGGAAATCTCTTTGCCGCCCTGAAACTGCTCATCTCGTCTCATCTTAAGGTGTGTTGGCTCCCGAGGAAGTCGCCTTGTCATCATCCTGCCATCCACCTATTTTGATTATTTAAGGAGTAATCCGAGCGTGATGAAAACAAGACTTCATCTCAAGTCCTGCCGTCAGATCTGCCCGTGTGACTCAGTCACATCATCTTAAACCAAAGGAGACTCATTCAGGGATTATGCACTATGCTTACACATGCAAAACAGCTGTTAACATCTGTAGCATTTATTTATTCCTGTGTGATTTCCCATAACACGAGTGTCGTTCGCACTTCTGCATCGCGTGTCATGAGTCTCTCTCTCTCTCTGTCTGTGTTTTTCATGCGTAAGTCTGCCAGTCAACCGAGAACGCGACGCAGACGTGGTAACTTCTCCGCGGATGGGGTGTCACAGGGGTCGCAAATGGTTTTCATTTTAAAACCAAACCGTCAGTGCTTCCTCTGTTTTGGGAAATCACTGCCATTATTCCCACGACAAGCTTTTACTGTAATAAGAAGAAGAAAAATGCTGAGAAACTTGTTTGAAAGTAGTCCTAATTGTCATTTTCTCTTTAGACAAGCCGCCACAGCTGCTTCTCGCACAACACGCAAGTCAGCAATGTGAAGCCGTCAGCTCGGGCTCACAGACGGCGCGCCGACAGTTTGTCAGCGGCTGTATTAGTTTGACTGAAAATGAATCATAAATGAAAGTTTGTGTCTTCTACCTGATCGTGACATCTTTTGCATTGTAATGTATTTTGGCGTCGACAGAAACAGCGTTGACGGTTACAGTAAGTGATGCAAGCGGCTTCAGGTCTTTCAGTAGGCTGTCGGATTAGTTTCTGTCGAGTCAGTCACATCTTTACACTTACTGTATTGGTTTGTGCTCCCTCTACTCGGTGTGTAATCACCTAAGAATGATAAGTAATCAGCAACGACAATAAATCCTTTCAAACACTTTTAATATACAGTTAAACTGCCATATTTCATACGGCATTTTAAGGGGAATTTATACAGAATAAAGTATTGTTTTATATTAGAGACCGACAGATATTTCACAGTGAAACACTGTAATATTTTGTGCCACACACCGTAAATCATCATAAAATCTGCAGACATTTTAAAATATGGACTAAAACGCCAACCTTAAACGTGAAATCAACAGTATTAATATCCTGTTACGGCATTATTAGAAAAGGTTATACAGTTTTTTTTTTTTTTACTGTAAAAACAACTTTAACATATACACATTACATATTACAGCGGTTTACTGTAAAATGACCAGTCTCTAATGTAAAACAATACTTCATTCTGCCATATGAAATGTGTTTAACTGTGTACTGCAAAACACGGCGACGCAGTTTACGGCCTTTTACTGTCATCGTTTCACCGTAACGTCTACGGCGTTTGAAAGCGTGTCAAACTATTTTAACGGTGTTTTACTGTCACGGTTTGGCAGTTTTTCACCGTCAAAATCTACATGACATTTTAAAAAATATGGAATAAGGGGCGGTCGGTAGCGTAGTGGGTTAAGCGGCCGCCCCGTGTGTGGAGGCTATAGTCCTCGCTGCAGCTGGCCCTGGTTCGAATCCCACATCGGACGGCCAATTTACTGCGTGTCACTCCCCCTTTCTCTGCTTCCTGTCTATCTTCAGCTGTACTATCAATAAAGGCATAAAAGGCCAAAAATAATCTTTGAAAAAATGGAATAAAACTCCAACTTTTTTAAACGTGAAATCAACAGTATTAATATCCTGTTATGGCATTATTAGAAAAGGTTATACAGTTGTTGTTTTTTACGGTAAAAACAACTTTTACCACGAACCAGGATTTAAAGACTATAGCTGCTTGTATTTAGTATTTAGTCTTCTCGTGCTGCCAGTCGACTGATATCAGCCCAAACGACCAAAACTCTGTTCTTTCATCACTTCGGTTTATTAGACGTTGTGTAATGCACAGAGGTGTGTCTGTGCCTGTCTGTGTGAGCACTGCTGTTTAATAAAACTGTGAATAAATGATGACGTTTGTTGGATCACAGACAGAAGAGCAAACGATAAGGATTAGCATCTTGTAAAGGATTCATTTTGAGCCAGTTAAGACTCACGGTCCTGGGAAAAACCTGTATAACCACCACTGCGAGCAATCGGGAAAGAATTGAATAAAATAAAGCGATCATCATTTGTCATTTCAGATATTCTTTTCAGAGAAGTTTATTTATAAATCAAGCCCAAACCACCAGCAGGTTACTGCAGACGATCTGTGGAAACCTTATTTAATGTTACTGGTTGTCATATTTCAAAAGCCGCACCCGAATATTTGTGAGCGTCTTACATCCTTTCTTTTCTCGCCCACCACATCACGGTTGAGTCATTTTACACTCTCTCTGTAGTCACATATCTGTAAGGAAGTCACCACGGCGCCCACCTGCGGCTGATTCTTCCGAACATTTCCCATAGCCACGAGATTCCCTGAATCAATGACAAGTGTTTGGTTTCAGCACGTGTCGCCTCTACAGCGACAGGGGCATATCTGTGTGTGTTTTTGTGTGAGTTCAGCAGAAATCACGGAGACACTTTAGTTTTGGCACCGTGTGACTGCTGCTAGTCCAGTTTGGTTTCTGTAGTTTTTACCAGATTGTTTGTGGTTGTTGTTGTTTGTGTCTGCTTTCATTTTTAAAAAAGCCACATCCATTTTCACTGCGCTCTTACTTTTTTCAAAAATTCCAGAGTTTGTTGTCGAGCAGCTCGTCATAGATAGTAAATCTAGTTGTTTTTATTAAAAAACATGTTTTTTATCTTCTCTTTGTCGTGCAGGAATACATTCGAGGACTCTGCGACCCCGAACTGCAGAAAGAAGAGCGGTACCCGGTGGACATGCACTGTATTTTCGCCGGCGCCCGCGGCCTCTTCCTGGACAGACTCATACGTGACACAAGCGCTGAAGTCCTGGTGCCCGAGCCAGGTCGCCTGCGGTTGCTGGGCCGGGCTGAACCCGTCGTGATGGCCCAGAGCAGAGTTCAGCAATTTGTAGCACTATTCCAGGTAATCTGTGATCTCACACACACACTTTTATTATAAAGCCTTTATAAAGTAATATTCTTTTGACTCTAAAGATCATCAATCAGAAGCATGACGTGTGTGCGTTTGTGTTTGTATCCAGGAGAAACGAAGTCTACCCAGCGACAGAGAGCCCGCAGTGAAACGAGCGTTCAAGTCCTTCGTGGAGGAAAGGGACGACAAATACACTATGGAGCTTCTTCTGCTGCCCAGTGCCCTGAAGGAGGAGTTACTGGGACTGGCTCATAGCCCCACTACAACTAACACATCCTCCCTGGTTAGTGTATGCACCTTTTTTTTAAATTGTGATTTATCACAGCACAGTACGGTACAACCACGGCGGTCTTTGACCTTTTGGCATGTTTGCGCTCGCTGTTGCCAAGTGACTTGAAGAGTCGCAAATATCTTTACGTGTTGGAGGAGGGAATACCGTCTCACCCAGCCTGGACTGGTGTCACTTTCAGATATTCAGCGGTGTGATCGGTTCTAGTCGATCGAGCGCAGTAAGGAAAACAATGCAACGGTCTCATAACGGAAGATAAAGGCAGCATCCACATGCCGACGCTGGCTGATGAAGATGAACCCAAACTGGTTCCTGTTTGTCTTCGTTACATAAATGATGTTGCGATAACAGAGAGCGCTGTTGGGTTTGTGGAAACTGCTGACATGTCAGCAGAGGGAATTTTCACAGAGGATTCGCAAAGTGCTTAAGCCGCTGGATTTGGACCCAGCGCCGTGCGTGGGTTCCTGTTTTGACAGTGCCTCTGATATGTCAGGAAATAGAGGAGGGGTGCACGTTGGTTAAAGGCAGACATCTTAAACATGCAGTTCTAGTTTTTAAGTCACATCTATGGCAGGTGCCAGCAGACTCTGGATCAGTCAGTAAAGTGCTGATCCTGCTGGTCTGGAAGCCTGGAGCAGATCGAGACCCACAAAGGTCGTATTCCTTTGGACCGATATAGAAAAACCTCAAGACTAACTTCATGAAGTTCAGAGATGACGCTGACAGTAGTTTTGCCAAAGTGCTCGAGCTCACCGAGGAGCCGATGACATAACTAACTGGGACGTCACTGCTTCACGGAAGAAATCATCAGGCGTCGAGAGAAGCGGCGTTTTACAACCGATGTCGAGTAGTATGTCAGACAGGCAGATCTGATTCCGTTTCAGGAAGCAGCGGCGACTTTCTGAAAGGTCGAGAAGTCGTACGGCGCATCAGTGTCCCGTGTTGTTACTGAGCAGCTGAAACACAAAATAACGTTGCGAAATGCTGCCCGTTCTTCCGTCACGGATGCACGAAGATTTTTCCCAGAGAATAAATTCACTCCTCAGGGTCACTGCCAAACATCTTGCAGCGCGGAGGATTAAAACGCCATACCAGTATTCAGTGACCAGCACTTCTGTCTGAAGTCTGAACAACTCCACTGCCGCCGGGACGTGAGCTGGCAGATCAGACGTATTATGGTGAGATCATTTCCGTATTCGCCGCCAAGCCCCGCCGCCTGCGCCTTCTGACTCATGGTGAAATAAAATACAAAATCCCTGGTGATTAACAATGAATACGATGCGCTCACTCAACCGGAGATTCAAGATTGTTGTATTGTTTCTCATTGTGACGGCGTTTAAAGCGTTAAAGTTCATTGTTTTCTGCTCGTCTGAGGTCGACTCTAAGCCGCTCCACGGCGTCGTGTCTTTTTCTACTATGAGAGCTTATCACAGCTACTGCATGTTAGAGCTCATTGTGTCTTGATCAGGTGTTCATAATCTGCCAAAACAAGAGAAATGACTACTTTCTGTCTCTGTTTTGTTGGTATCACCTCCGTGGGTTTGGTAGAATGTAGACCTGAAAATGAAAAGAGTCTGCCCCGTCCAGTTTTTTTTTTTTTTTCCATCCAAATGTTTGTCTGCCCACGCCTCTGCTGTGAAGGCCTGTTTGTCCTTAGCTGCAGGATATCTCTCTGTTAGTCACAACAAAGTTGCTATTGTTCATCTTCTGCCGAAATCTCTTCAAGTTCAAGAACCAGCAAAGCTTGTTACGTGGATTCTTTGACAGCCGCTATTGTTCTGTGTGTTTTTTCGGGCCTGATCTCAGGGTCAGTGAACATGTATGGTATCTTACAGGAGGTCATCCAAGGTTTTTGAGAAACTTGAGCTTTCGTGCTGGTCCGCATGATTACACAGTGACGCATCTCTAGTGACAAATCAGGTCCTGTCTCAGAGACGTATAATCGCATGATGTCCAGTTCTTTCATTTCTAAAAACTCGGAACTTGGGTTTTAAGTTTGAAGCATATAAAATCCTTATAAAAAGCTCACCTTGTGAGTATTAAAGATCATTTTTGGCAGCTGTGCAGCAAGTAAAAGAGAAAAATGTCATGCTTCTTTGTTTGTGACAGAAACTTTGTGTAAGGAGAAGCACATAGTGCACACAGGGAAGTACGCTGCGATCCAGACCAAGCGTGAATGTTTGAGGGGAATTTTTACTGTACTTAACCGTGGTGCTTTAGGTGACAGTCATGTGTTTCCTCTCTCGCAGGCTCAGCTGAACCAGACGCTGCATCCCAGCGTGGCCGAGGTCGACCAGGACCGCTCGCAGAGCAGCACCCCCGTGACGGAGCTCTCCAACCGCATCCTGGACACCAGCTTCGAGGAGAAAGGGGCCGGTAAAGCGGGGGGCGGCATAGCCTTAGGCCCAGAGGCCGTCCTCCTCAACGGCACCCGGCCCTCGCACAAGCGGCGCTCGTCCGAGAGCGAGACTCGGGACACAAAGAGACAGTACTCTCTGGAGCGGAGGGACGAGTCGCCGGAGAGGGCGAGGGAGAGGGAGCGACAGAGGGACAGAGAAGGAAGAGGGGGCAGTAGCAGCTATAGATCCAAAACCCCCTCCGCGTCGTCGTCCCTCTCCTCTTCAGCTAAAGCGAACACAGTCGCCGGTCCGATCATGTTGGAGTCCAGTGAAGGAGTGTCAGACGATGGGGAAGCAGTCAGCCCTGAAACCAACCTCCGCTGCTTGGTCAATTTCTTCAGGTAAAGGTCATGAGTCAGTCTCAGCACACACATCCCCATCTGTGCATAGAAAGCTTACTTCTTCCTTCTCTAACCGAAACATTCATTGAAACTCAATTTCCCCAGAACCATGGGTTACCAACAGGAAGTGGTGGAGCGCGTCGTCAAGGAGACGGGACAGACCGAGGACACCTTCCTCGTTTTGGAGAAAATCGTGGAGGAAACCAAGCGCTGCGAGGAGGGCTCGAAAGGAGGCGAGACGGAAAGACGGTCGAACCTGGCGCGCCCCGCCGACATCCCCTCCGCGTCCTCGTCCACGGTCTCCCGTTTCCGAGAGAAGGAGCGCGAGCTGAGCCGAGCGCTGGTCGACCCGGGCCGGTCGAAAGAAAACATCATGCCCAACCAGCACGGAGGCAGCAGTAACGGCCTGGGGCACCGGAGGCAGTGCAGCGGCAGCGAGACCAGCACTCAGCAGGTACAGCCCGTCACAGTTCAGCATCTTCTTTTCCTTTTAACGACACACATTTCACATCGTATAACACAAAGTACCGCGTGTTTCCTTCATCTCACCTGCGACATCCACGTTTAGTCTGTCACCACATTTACATCTCTCATATCTGAACTCCTGTGACACATCTAATGTTTTTTTTTTTCAAAGCCACCTTTTCCCCCTTTTTATCTTCTACCTCTGATCTCTTCATCTCAAGTCATTTCCAATAAATCGCTTCATATCTCATGACTCACCTTACTGGATCTTAAATATAGTTTCTTTTTTTCTTTCTTTGTTATCACATTCTCATTTTCATTTCAGCTTTATCGTCAAATCACTTGGATCAGATAGATTTGAAATGATGTTGACTAATCGGTTTCACTTTGTTTTTGTCCCAAATAATAATAAATAATAAATTAAAAGATGAAATCTTTTTTTCAGGCCATCACTATCAAGCGGAGCTCGAGCGCTCAAGGCGGAGCAGGAAACTACGAGGTCATCACCATCGACGACGACGACGACATCCCCACGAACACCAAAACGGCGGATAGCAGGACGTCCCGGATGATGACGGTGGCGCACCTGGACGCCCAGTCGGGATCCAGAACGGACTACTTGGCGCGGGGAGGGAGTGGCGGCGGCGGCGGCGGCGGCATCTCACAGAGGGACTACCTGTCGAGGGGCGGGACTCAGACTCTGGGAGGATCGGTGAAAGTGGAGAGCGTGACGGCGCTGCGCAGCACGCCTCAGTGGCTGACCGCCACCACCAGCTCCTTAGCTTCAACCCCCAGTGTAGGTATTACCTCAAAGTCGCCCCTCATGTGTTTTACATGTTGTTGAAGACCATTTTCATATGCCGAGTGAAGTTTGTTTGAGTTTAAGACATTTAACTGAAGCCAGAATAAAACTTCCACTTAGTTTGATGCCCAAACTTTCAAAGTTTCCTTTTAAAATTAAAAATTTTTACATATTCGTGTGTGATTAGGGAGGAGTAGATGTAGTTTTAAGTCATTTTAAAAGGATAATTCAACTTTTTTGTGTTTAAAAAGTATTTTGATGTCTTATGTCTGAACATCCTGAACAAGTCAGACTTTGACAAAGCAGTTCTAACAGAATGACTTCACAATTAGTCAGTTTAATAATTTGGACATGGATCCTGGATGAAAGTGAAACAATAATGAAGAGCTGAGCTGGAGACAATACAAGTCTGTGTTAATCACACACACACAATACAAAATCATCCATTTGTACAGCTGTGTATATTTTAAATATTTAAATAAATAAATATAACTCGCGCTGACTTCTCTGCCTTGTTCTTATTTGTGTCCTCCTCAGTCAGCTCAGCCCATCACCCGGCCCTCAGCCTCTCCCTATCAGACCATCGGCCACATGGGGTTTCACGGGATCGGAGCGAGGACTCCGCCTTCGAACGACCCGCCGCCGCCTCCTCCGGTGACCGGCTTGGCTCGTTTCCACCAGTCGCTGAGGACCCCTTACACTCTGAAGCTGCCAAATGAGCCTGGGCGTCAGGACCTCAGGCACATCATCATAGATGGAAGCAACGTGGCGATGGCGTGAGTCTTTACCACACACACACAAACACACACAAGCAAGTGTGAGCTGTGTTGTCTTTGCTCAGAAAGTGTGTACATGGATGTATGAGGACGTTTAAGTAACGCTGGACTAAAATGTATTTTTAATATGAAAAAATGAAGGTTCAGCCCAAAAACTCCAAGAACCAAACAAACACCAAACTGAGCCTGTCTCCTGTGATTAGTGAGATTCAGAGAGCAGAGCGTCCTCAGGTTTGATCTGTTGAAAGAAATCTCTCATCTGTGCTCGGGCACGTATCGCGCTTCTCGATCAGGTGTCAGTCTGACAGCGTTGTGGCTTTTGGTCAGGGGATTTTCTGTTTTATTTTTGCACGTCCGCCGTGTACATCGCGTACTCTGCAAGTACGTTAGTCACTTGTGGTACTTCCTACCTCCAGCGAAGACACCGATGTAAATGAATATATAGATATTAATAAAACTGAGAACAGAAATGCAGATTTTGAAACAGATCAGGGGTGGAATATTTTACATGCAGTCTGTTTCTGCTTTTTAAACTGCAGTTCCTCAAACGTCCACTTGAGGCTGGCTCCAGAAGTGAGTCAGTCTCCATAAGTCCCCATGTTAGACAGCAGAAATAAACATGTTTACAGCCTGGTACAAAAAACAGTTTTGGTCTCTGTAGCTAATTTCCCCGTTCATGACAACTGTACTGAGGGTGAATTTATATACAACTCACCTGTTCACATTATATTAAGGCTTAAAGTTATGCAGGATTAAGAGCGTGGCTGCTGTGATTGGCTTCAGCTCGTCCATGTCCGATCCAGAACAGGACCAGAACCAGAAACTGAATATCTGTCAACGAGGAATCACTGGGGAAACGGTCTGCCGCTGAATCTCTGGTTTGGTGCACAGAGCACTTGACACCTGGAGTGAGGCCTGTAACCATAGCAACGGCAAATGAAAGTTTCAGAAAGACTGTGTCAGGCCACAAGACTGCTACAGACTCGGGGTTACGTTTAACCATTACACATGGCCTCGTTATGACTGGTGGTGATTCTGTTTTTTTTAAATAAGATCCGAATGTCATCCAGCTGAGTTGTAGCTTCTGTGATGACAATAACAATCCTCCACCTGAAGTACGTTCACCACGTTTCCCCTTTTTTAAACGTGAAATGTCAAACTAAACGCTGTTACAGTAGCACAGGTTGCAGCTACCTTCTTATCACGTGGGCGTACCAAAACCCGCCCACGCATTCGCACAACGTTACTCATCACTTTTTGTGTGAGTGTGTGAGCGTGCCCGCAGGATGTAAAAAAACAGTCGAAACGGTGCGATATTTGACGTGCGGGGGCGAAACACGGGGGCGTTTTTGAGAAGAAAGGCCTTTTCTAGTAAAAAATCTTTGCAGTTTCTGTTTTGTCCAGAAATTGTGCAGCCGTTTTGCGTTTTTTTTTTTTTTTTTTCTTATCTTCCCGTCACTCTTTGTGCTAATGTGCCGTCACAGCGTTCGTCCCAGATGACCTCGTCATGACTTCTCACTTTCTTTTCACATTGTGCGTCACTACTACTCTCCCTCCTTTATTCCCTCTCGGCCTCCCTCGCTCGTTACCAGAAACCTCTGACTCGGCAAAGACTGTTTTCTGAAAAGATTTCATCATGCGTATTGTAATTATTATTAATTTTTTTATATATGTCACGTGACATTAGATACACAGTTCCTGTGCGAGAACTTCACTGGAAGGAAATGTGCATTAATGTCACATAAACTAAAATTCACTAAAATTACACGTGAACTTTAATCTGCCCACAAAGTTGCAGAAATATTAAAGTTCTCTCGACATGTCACATAAACATTTTAACGTGTTGTTTCCTGCGGCTTCAGCGATTTATTATCTTTTTAAACATCTGACCGTTTAGTTTGGTCTTCTAAATGTTATTTGTGTGTACAATATTTAAACTTGATCCATTTTTTAAACATCGTCACCGACCATGGATTTACCACACTTTTGTTTTTGAAACTTTAAACAGTCGGAGTGTTTTACACTCTGTTACAGTTTCAGCTTGTCACTCGTGCTTCCCCCCTTCAACCGTCCTGCACACTCCAAAAGTCTCCTCAACAAGTGGATACAACAAGTTGGGTTTGTTTGTTGTTGAGGTGAACACCCAGGTACTTTCCCTCGATCAATATCCAGTCCCTGCACGTTCACCTGTTTTACTGCTGTTAGGCTCTAGAGGACCGCCGTGGAAGCAGCATTAAAACTACAGCGATCACCTTCCTCTACTTTGTAAGAGTACAAACAAATTATTGTAAACCTTTTCCTTTCTGTGTGCTCGTTTCTATGAAAAACAAAAAGGCCACATTCAAAGAAAACAGGTAGAAATACAGGTCAGAGGACGTGTCGTGACCCTGATCGAGGTCGTTGGGTTTACTCGGGTTAACTTTATTCCAACGTGCTCTCAGATGGGTTTTTTTTTTTTTTTTTTTTTTTTAACCCCATCAGGTTCTGTCCAGGTTTCCACGGTAATTTTACTGGTTGCATAATCTCTTCCTGCTGTGGTGTCATTCATCACTTTCTCTTTCAACAGCCGGTGGAACTTCCCCCCTCGAGTTTGCATTTGCGGTTTTGACCGCAAATGATCTCATTCTCTGTGTGTGTGTGTGTGTTTCTGACTTAGGCTACCTTTAGAGACACATCACACTGAAGCTGATTTTAGTGTCAGTGGTTCTGGATAAGACTAAGGTCTTTAATGTTCCCAAAAGTGACGTGACACTGCCACAGAAAACAAGTTTGTAATCTCGTATTGTGCAAGTACCCGGCCCAGTGAGCAACGTCGAGCTACACAATGGAAAATTTCCATCGACTTCCACAATTCTCCTTGTTTCCAGGAAGAGCTCGTCTGTTTACTCACTGTCATTTCCCGTCAACATGAAAGTGTTGAGGCCAAAAAACCTGTTTTTTCTCGTCCACATTCAGCCGGTCACTTTGAATCATTATCTGTCGCCTCAGCCGCTCGACTCCAGCGCCAGCGTCACTTAGACCTGTTAAATATTTGGTGGCGAGCCGCTTTGAGTAACAAACAGCCTCACACCAAACGAGTTTGTGTTGCTCATGTGAGGCCAGATCACCGATCGAGATCAGTAACCCGACGAGGCACAAGGAAGTAACGAGCAGAGACGCGACTGAAAATTCACATGACGAGGGAGAAAAGAGGCTGAATGAACAGAAGCTCCATTCATAAAGTTTCTCATTCAGCCCGTTTTTTACCAGCGGGCAGGTCGGGGTTGAGCTGTATTCCATTACAGTGTGACATGTACTTCTAGCTTTAATTTCAGGTCAGATATTTCCCCTGAAAATAATCAAGCAGAAATAAATCCCCCCCCCCCAAAAAAAAACACTTAAAAATAAATCATTTCCGAAGATGTCAGTTGAGCCTGTGGTTCGAGCAGCGGCAGCCGGCTTCCTGCTCGGTGGGCCTGGCCACTCTCGGGGAGTTTCTCATCTCCGCCGGGCCGTTTGTTGTTTGTGTTGCTCTTGTGGTTTTGCCGTCTTAGCTACGCGTTTGTCGTCGCACAGCTGTCTTGACGTGTGCGCACAGACCACGCACGTCACTGCCAGCAGTGTGAGTCAGCTGATGTGTGTTTGAGTGTTTTAATTTAGAAGCACTGAAATCATTTCTAGAGGCCGCTTTCCTGCCGATATCTAAATATTCTCAGGTTCCATCGATGTGTCTAGTTTTTCTTCCTCATGCTGATTCTTTAAAGGCCAGAGGTGCTTTCAGTGCAGGCTGATGTGAGCACAGACTGTTTCCTCGACACCTCAGCTCATTGTATCAAGACACGTCACTGGAAATCTTTGTTTTGTGTTGTCGTCAAACTCATTCTTGCGTCTCCTCACCGCGTCCCTCTTCTTCTTCTTCTTCTCATCCCCGTCTTCCCGCAGTCACGGCCTTCACCGGTTCTTCTCGTGTCGAGGGATAGCGCTGGCCGTGGAGACGTTTTGGAGGCGAGGCCACAGAGAGATCACCGTGTTTGTCCCTCAGTGGCGTCAGAAGAGAGACCGCTTCACAACAGGTACTCACTCACATGCAGGTGTCCACGGGCCTGTCCTGAAGTGTCTCCTTCCATTTTAGCATCATGTAACGTTCGAATATAATGTAATCTAATATGTTGTTGTTATTTTGTCCTCAGAGCAACATTTTCTGAACCAGCTAGAAGATCTGAGGCTGCTCTCCTTCACTCCCTCCAGAGAGGTCTGCGGCCAGAGGATATCCTCGCACGACGACAGGTACGAACACGGCTTCCGCTGCTGTTGTCATGGTAACGAACTTTACACAATGTGTCCTCTAACTTTGTTATTTGGCTATTTCATATTTTATGTTTACCTACGTGGGTATTTTTGAGTGAGGAAACGATGTTTCACTATTGTTACGCTACATTATATAATGATGCAGAAATACATCTGCTTTTAATACATGTCCATCAATTAAATAAATATATTTCATGAAGTTTTAAGCCTAAAAATATAAAGGTGTAGTAGTAGTAGTAGTAGTAGTAGTAGTAGTAGTAGTAGTAGTAGTAGTAGTAGTAGTAGTAGTAGTAGTAGTAGTAGTAGTTATCTTTATTGTAATGTGCCTTATGTGTCTCTTTTTTAGGATTATAATTGAATAAAATACAAAAATATTGAGACAAGTTTATGATATTTAGTTTGGGTAAAGTAATTAATCGAGTAATAATCTTTAGATGAATCATTTAATCCAAATGAAATGAATAAAAAAAAATAATCATTAGGTGCTGGGAGAGAATTCTTTGTATCTGGATGTTGGAGTCGAGGCCGGGAGTTGAACCTCTCGGTTATCTCTGGACCTTCTGGCTCCGTCCGTGAACTTATCTTCTCCCACACCTCCTCCGTCATAATCGAGAAGTTACCTCAGCAGACGGAGGGAAAATCCAGCAGATATCTGGTTAAAAAAAATAAAGGTGTATGTTATGATTAAAGAGAGTGCAGCCGTATCGCTGCTCACGGATGTGTTACGTCATTCTGCGTGAGGTGTGAGGAAAAACAAACGTACCTGCACACTCGTCCTGACTCTCCCGGTGGATTCCCCCCGTGTGGCACGAGCTCCCGACCTTTGAACTCGTGGAAAATCCTGAGTGCCTAACCCACACCCTCTCTCTCTCTCTCTCTCTCTCTCTCTCTCTCTCTCTCTCTTTCTCCGTCAGGTTCCTGCTCCACTTAGCAGAGAAAACAGACGGGATCATTGTAACCAATGACAACCTGCGGGACTTCGTCGACACCTCTGACACCTGGCGCAAGATCATTCAAGAGAGGTGATTGTGTGTTTTATGTACACACACACACACACACACACACACACGTTCCATTACACAGTGCGATCCTGGAAATCCCCTCGGCTTCCAGTGTGGACAGCTACTGGTCATAAACAGAAGAGCGATCAGGAAACCAGTGCGTGCCGAGCTCTGCTGGTTCGGCCGCTGCACGTTGGATGTCACCGTTAACACACACGGTTGTGTCGGACCAGTCTGACCAGTCCAGGCTTCACTTGTCTTGTTACCGTGTAGTTAAATGCCTGGACTGAGAATATTAATACAGAGTGTTTAAGCTGCACTCTGTAGATTCATTCGGTAGCTAGATATGAGCTGACATTTATTTGCTGTAACTTAAGCCAATCAGGTCATGAGTGACTCTCTGTGCTGCGTTTATTCACGTGTCCTGTTACGGAAAGTTAAGGTAGAAATTCGATGGACACAGCCTGTGACTAAACACTGCCTGACGTGTTAACACGCTCTACTATTAGATCCACTTTAGCCTGGATCTCTAATGCGAGCACTTTACAAATCTGCAGAAGGACGGTGAATCAAAGAAAGTCTGGACTTTGTTTTTAACCCTCTGTGTTTGCGGCTTCCCTCCGCGCTGACAGGTTGCTTCAGTTTACATTCGTGGAGGACCACTTCATGATCCCCGACGACCCTCTGGGGAGAGACGGACCTCACCTGGACGTGTTCCTGCGTAAAGACAGCAGGTGTGTTTTTGTCTGACTGGCTCTTTGCTGTCATCACTAGTCAGTTAGTAAACGAACTCACCTGATTACCTGATCTGATCATTTTCGATCTAGTTTAAATGACACATGGGTTAATGATTGACAGTAACATTCCCTCTGTTTGTCCCTATCAGGAGGGCTCCATTCACCCCTCCCCCTCTGAGACCCCCGGACTTCGGGCCTCCTTCCCAGCAGCAAGTTTACGTCCAGGCCCTGCACTCGGCCCCGCGGACCCCGGCCTCCACGCCCCGTCCCCCTCCCTCCCTGATGCCCCACCCCACCACGCACTGGCCCCACTCCGGCCCTCCCGAGTGGCACCCGCCCCGCCGTTCCCCTTCCCCCTCGCCCTCGCCCCCTCCCCAGCGCTCGGCGGGGGAGACGTCGGAGCTGAAGCGAAAGCTGTACGACATCTTCCCCGACCAGAAGCAACGGATCGACCGCATCCTCAGCGACAACCCGTACATGAGAGACCTGAACGCCCTGTCGGGGCTGCTGCTGGGATGAATGACTGGCACACACACACACGCAAGGATATATGTATACACGTCAGCATAAGAATAATTTATTTTAGCATTTCTTCCAGCCCGGGAGACGTGGAACTATTGTTTTCATCATCAAACTAGCTGCTATTGGCAAAGATTTTTTGTTGTCGGTTTGTTTTCTGTCCCACATTTTTTGCTCCGGACTCGATTTAAAGTGAACAACACTGGTGTGTACAGAAGCAGAATGCTGACAAGTTGCCATATCTGTCCACGTCATCGACAAAGCGTCCAGTGGGATGAGACGTTTGCCATCAGACTCGAACACAAGCTCTCTACAGTTTACACTCGTTATGTTCTGGATCAGAATGGACGTTACATTATTACATTACATTAACGAACTCTGCGTCGCAGTTTCAGCAGTTTGAAAGTTTGTTTTTTTGGGGGCGGCACACTTTTTAGAAAGCATGATTACATCACTAAACTTTAGCACCATCAGTGGCTGTTCGTGCTGGGCAGCAGCAGTCGACGTTTTTAAGTTTCAGCTTTGCAGCTCACCACGAAAAACACCTTCGAGGACAAAACCCAGCCTGTGTCCCGGCCTTCATTCAGATTATCCACAAGCTTTTATACCAGTTGTTCCTTACGAGGACCGTCGTCTGTTTTCAGTCACAAATCCCACGTTCTGTTCTGTTCTTTCAGTAGTTTGCATTTGTCATTACGTCAGAGTGCTATTGTTTTGACACTCATCACTGTGACATAACTCTTCAGCTCTCTGTCGCGTCTCTCACAAGCTGTTTGTTCATGAACGATCCCCGAAGCGCTTGCGGACGAACCCGGCCCGTGCCGCCGAAACTTAAAAATTTGCTGCTCCCAATAACCTGTGATTTAGAAAATTTGAGTTGTTCCAGTCGGACGCGCTGTTGAACTGTTTTGAGGAGGACGCAGTCCCGAGTTCCACATCAGCATTTTTCTGTTCCTGCGAGTCGCGTGCCTCGTTCTTTTAGGCAACGTGCACGAATCCGTCTGGATTCTGGATGGAAACACTACAAGAGTTTGGATTGAACCTTTCTGTTCAAACGGCCCACTTCTATTTAAAATCACACACCACACGTTTAAGGACGACAGACTTACTTAAGTTCCATTTGTAATTAGTGTTTAATAGATCCATTTAATGCACTGAAGGTAAGTTACGGTGTAGTGAGTGAAACAAGGTTTCATTGATGAATCTTCAGAAAGCTTTTCTTCTTCTTTTTTTTAATACTGGCCGTGCGAGTGTTCATACTCGTGCGCTCAGAGAATGTGGGCCGCAGCTTGCATATTTGATGTGCATCTGAGTTTTGTAATATACATAAACACTTTATTTCCTTGTAATAAAAGAATATCTGCACAAAAACTTTACAAGGTGTCAAAAAACAAGTTTTGTTCGTATTTGCTCTGTCGTTGTTGTGAGGATTCCTGAAGGACTTTTTTTCTTTTGTTGTATTATAATTATTCCAATTCTTTTTGTGTATATCGATTTTTCTTTTTTGTAAATACAAAGCATTTTTGGCTACGGTGCACATATGGTTTTATGTATGTGGAAAAACTTAAATAAATGCGGCAGTCCCCATAAAACCTTTTATTTTCCTCGCTTGGCTGTACAGTGATTATTGTTTCTTAACCTGCTCTTCTTTGACGAGTGATTTGCTTCTTGAGGTAATTTTTCAGAGGCAACATTACTGTGATGGCCAAAAAGTTTCGTGTTAACCATTTAGAATGAGATATTTATTTAAAAACTTTTACCTGATCACATGTTAGTTAGTGAGCCGTAGAGATGCTGATCGTTTAATTTGATTCGGGCTAATTGTTTTAGTACCTTAGAATCTCTCTTTTAATTTAGAGAAAGGCAGAAGTGTTTTTCCTAAAAGTAATCCTTTGAAAGTCGTTACAAGTTTATTAAATTCTTCAGTTTATTAATAAAAATTAACACATCCATTACCAAAATGCAATTAGCTAAATTTTTTTATAAACATTTCCACTTTTATGAATCGTCTCTGGAGTCAAAATGTTCTTCGATATATTACAGCTGTGTTTTTTTTATTCTGTTCTCTCTTTTTTATATTTGATGTTTCAGAACAATCACACTAACACACAGTATTCTTCTGTGCAGCCTGCACAGTGTTTTACTGCAGGCAAACTCGCCTGGAAGCTGCTAAAACTAGACATTTATAGTTTTCAGTGATATATCTCAACATCCTCCCATGCATTGTCACACACGTGCTGCAGCCATTCCTCATACTTAAAAGACAAGAGTAAGACAGCTACAAGAAACATGTTGGAAAACTTAGTAATGAAACATACAGTAAAAAAAACACCTATGGTACAAATATAGAATAAAAAAACATTTAAAATCTTTCTGGATAAAGAGTTGTCACTCTGAATGTTTGTATTTGCACAGCCTGGATCTCTCATGTTGGTGTTAACACCTTAAATGTGATATTAAGACACTGATAGCAGCCCTGTGATGTTACTGAAGCATTCATAAGGCATGTCCTGTGTTTGACTCACACACTGCTTCAGCTTCAGTGTCACGTTAAAAACATCTGAGTCACTTCTGCAGATTAGTCACTAGAGGTCAGTGTGCGTTCGACTATGGCTTATTTCTATGTCACTTCACTTCACGTACAGTGTGTGACCTCACAGAGGAGTGTGTGGAAGTGTGCATATATAATATTATAAACATTATTATAGAGATATGTCAAACTCTACATTGAGCTATTGGATTTGAGAGTGTGCAAACAGCAAGTGCATCAGACATGGAGCCTCAAAACATACTCAAAGGTTATCATATAGTCAATAATATCATAACATTTGTACTTTAATGTGGACCGAGGACTATGCAGGGGAGGGACATCAGCCAATCAGGTGAGAGCCAAAAGCTAATAAGCAGCTCGGGGGCAGCAGGTGCGCAGACTGCAGGCCGCCTGTGGTTCTCTGTGGGCTCCCTCCATGTGGAGACGCCGTCGTTCTCCGAGTCTGTGTGTCTTTGTTGTTTCGTCATCTCTGAGCTGATCTTTGTGAAACACTGCTCCGGTCTGTTGGAGGCTGAGAGACTGAAGAGTCAGCTGAGATTTAATAAATAGCTGGTTAACCTCCTACACTGACTGCTGGGCCCCTTTTCATTGAAGCCCATGGGTCGATCCCTCAGAGGGGTTAAAGAGAGTGAGAAGAGATGTTTTTCCACCCACTGATCAAAGGTTGTATATAACTTTTACGCTGCATTCAGCTGTATTTTTCTAATATATATTTTATTTTAGTTAGTTATATCTTTGACTTTGACCGTAATGGCGAGACCACGAGACCAAAGCTGGCTGTAGATCTTTTTAAACTCTTTTACAAGCAAGTTAAGCTTTGTGAGCAGTGTTTATACACACACACAGTTTGCAATATGTTTTAATTGTAGTGTGATAAGAACAGAGGGTGACGTTTCTCTTCAGAGCCAAAGCTCGCTTTCGCTGAATAAGTAATCATGGTGGTCTCTTTGTGGTCTGTATATCATTGTCGGGTATGGACCAAAACCAAAACCACTAAGAGCTTCCATCTAACCCTTTTCAACTTTAATGTTGTTTTATCTCCTTGTTACTTTGTGAGTTTTCCTACTTCTTTGAGAACATCGCGTGTTAGAGAACTTCAGTTTGAGACCACAGCTGTAAAACACAATGGATTTTAATATGCTGTATGTGATTGGTTGTGACAGCACACCACAGCCCTCCCAGATCCCAAATAAGTGTCTTTAAGTTTTTATTGATTGAGCCCAGACGCCTCAGTATAACACGCTGTATGTTTCTGTGTCTGTGAGGCTTTTTGGCAAACAAACGTAATAAACCATAAATAAGTTATTGAAATCATTAAACCCAGTTTGTGGCAGCAGGAAGGCTTAACGCTTCATTATTTTTTTACATATTGGGTTTGAATGAGCCTCAAACGAGTGCTTCGGGGCGGTTGGTAGCGTAGTGGGTTAAGCGGCCGCCCCGTGTGTGGAGGCTATAGTCCTCACTGCAGCTGGCCCTGGTTCGAATCCCGCATCGGACGGCCAATTTACTGCAATCAATAAAGGCATAAAAAGCCCAAAAAAATAATATAAACAAAACAAAAACAAAAACGAGTGCTTCGACAGACAAGACAACGAATGGTGCCTCATACAGCAGCACGGTCTGTGGGTCATCGAACAATGAGACGATATGTCAGCAAAGTTCTGACCAGATACTGTAGTAAAGTTTCTTAATCCGTGAATCTGGACCAGGGGAGGTTTTTATTTTTAAACTGGTTCCCGAATGTATCATTCAAATCTGACAGCAGAGGGAGGCTGCCACTACTTTTCATTCATTCTCATCCATCCATTCATTCACTGCTCTCGTTGCACTCCTCCCATATTTTAAAAAGATATTTTCTCCACTTCCCATGAAACACCCGTACATGCGTAGGGCGGTGTGGGTGTGCCGCTCACAAACTGTGCCTGACTCTCCTGTTGGGTTTGTTACACCTGTTGGAGCCGAGCAACCTTCTTCTTTTTCCTTTTTTTCTTTTCACTTCGGTGACCTCGAGGAACTCTCAGCTCCACCCAACTTCAACCTGAGCGGAGCTACAGTGAGCCAGAATAACTGGAAACATCTGTTTGGTTGTGAAAACCCTTTAAACCAAACCAGCGATCCCCATCTGTGTACAACATCCGTATCGGTGTCGGACAAACATATTCCACATTCTGAAACTTGCTAAACTTGCTAAAACTCCCATGGGTTAAAGGTCGTGTCCATGGAGATGGGAAAGATGCCAAAATGAAAAGCATTCCAGCTGGACTGGAAACTTGATCCCGTACTTCCTGTAGGTTCAGGGGATCACACACACGTATGAGGAGCACACGCCTTTCAGCTGCCTCGCCTTCATGCAAATGTGTGTGTGGTCCATGTTTCAGGCTGATCCCTGCTGAAGCAGACGCTCAGGACTGAAATTCTTTTTTGGGGGGGATAAAAAGACGAAGAGATGGATGCTTAAAAAAGGAAATCAGTCCAGTCTGGCTGACAGACATCCGCGTTATCGTACCATCCCATATTTGATCCATTTATTCATTATCTTCCGAGGCCCCAGAGACACAACAAACTTTCGTGTTCTAACACATATCAGGTGCAACATTACGTAAGCAACATGCTTCTTGCAACCTGGCTCTTATTATGCAAATGCTCGTGGCTTGTGTTTCAGACAAAGCCGTTCCCCTCAGCACTTGACAATGTGTGTGTCCAGAGATTATTCCTCGACTGCGGTTGAAAATACCGATGCTAATCATAAGCAGATCTGGCTCGGCCCAAAAAAATAGTTTCAGGAAAATTCTCTCCAGGCCAGGCAGTCTAATTTGGGACAGATTGGGGTGCCTCATGTCGAAATAGAAAAAAAAAAAAAAAGGCCTTTGCATGCTTGCACAGCATATGGCTACTGCACAAGTTAGTTTGGCAGCACATGAGGTCCTGACCCAAAGGTTGAGAAACTCTGGATTATAGGAAAGGAGAATAAATAAAACATGCTCGAGAAGGCAAAATATTTTTGTCTCCCAGTGATTTTTTTTTAGGATTTGACACGTAGACTACACTACAGTGGTTTTCATATTCAACCCTTTTACATCAGGCTCCACGAAACAGTTCAATATAGAAACTATTTTTACAGGATTCATTATTCCAAAGAACTCTTGGGTTTCTGTAATGAACACTTGAGCTTCTTTAGGGGCACTAAATGGTTCTTTTGGGAGTTCTTGGGTTCTTTTAGACGGGTAGTCCAACATGGACCGCAGTATGGTAGCTGGAGAAGTGCCAGTCCATCTCCTGGGCACTGCAGAGGTGCCCTTAGCCAGGGCGCCACACAGACTGTCCATCACTCAGTCATTTCTCAAACCATGACAGTAAAAGACCGTAAAATATGCCATTAAATATTACAGTGTTTCTACTGTGGTTGCCAGAATTGTATGCAATAAATACGGTATAACTTCTTATAATATTATGGTAAAAGAATGTTGGTACTGTTGATTTCACGTTTAAAGTTGGCGTTTTATTCAATATTTATTAAATGTCTGTAGATTTTACAGTAAAACACTGTCAAAGTTAATTAATACAGTGTTTCACTGTACAATTTAACAGTCTCTAATATGAAATACTACTTTAATCTGTATAAATTACCTTAAAATGGCATATAACTAAAGCTTTTGAAATATTTCATGGCATATTTTACGGTCTTGTACTGTCATGGTTTGGCGGTCATACACTAAGAGCTGAAAGTTGAGCTGTTGCAGGCTTGATGTGAGCCGGGTGCATGCTTGCTACTTGACACATATTTACATTTGCGAGAGAAATGTTTTCTTCTGTCTGATTTCTTTTGTTATTCTTTTGTTATTTTTCTCTATTCTGGATTTTATTACCAAACTTGGCAATCCGTCAGATGCTCCATATAACAAAAATAGGACTCTTTAAAGGCCTGAGGGTGTAGTACTTGATTGTGCCTCCTACCACCACTTTTGAACCGAGAATGGGGAAACACTGATGCCCATTATAGGCTTGTGGTTTTTTTCCACACTTAATGAGGCCACTCAAATCCAAAATCCTGTCTGTGCCACTGTTTCCCTGTTTTCTCTGAGTCAGACGATCCTTAATTGCCTTTTCTGTTGCTCTGCGGGCCTCCTCTGTGTGTCATACACAACCCTGTAGTTATAAAGACATAAACAATGCTGTTTGTGCTGCACTTGTGCTTTGATCACTGCCCATGGACCCGGGTTTAATAGCTGGATTTCATAATCACATAATTACATTAATCCACCGTGAAGTCATTTGGTGACCAGAGGAAAAAACATGACGTTATGTAACGCTGAAGTTTCTGTCATAATTCTGTTGTCATCGTGTGGAAACCCACATGCAACAGCTGCGTCATGTGACCCATTTTGGACTCACAGGCAAAGAGTCACATTTAAAGGAATAGTTCGACATTTTAGGAAACATGCTGGGAGTTAGGCAGGAAGACAGTCTGATCTTTATATACTAATATATGAAGTGGGGAACTTTGGACCAGGGAATATAGATATGCATCCCATGAAAGTTCCTCTCGATGCGGAGGAGCAGCGGTTCTACTCTGAGGTCCTCGCGGATGGCCGAGCTTCTCACCCTATCTCTAAGAGAGCCCAGCCACCCTGCGAAGGAAACTCATCCAGAGGAACCAGTTAAGGTGGCTCGGGCATCTCGTGAGGATGCCTCCTGGACGTCTCCCTGGTGAGATGTCCCGGGCACGTCCCTCCGGGAGGCGGCCATGGGCAAGACCCAGGGACTATGTCTCTCGGCTGGCCTGGGAACACTTTGGGGTCCCCCTGGGAGAGCTGGAAGAAGTGGCCGGGAAGAGGGAAATCTGGGCTCCCCTGCTGAAGCTGGAGCCCCCGCGACCCGAATCCGGATAAAGCGGGAGAACATGAGATGAGAGATCCCATAAAAGTCCCCAAAAAGTCTTTTTTTAACAGTTTCGCTTTACAAGCTGCTTCAATAGGCATGTAATGACTAACAAATATGATACTGTTTGTTATCGACAACTTGATTCTGATTATGGCATCCTACGGTCTGTTATTTCTGTATAACAGAACAGTACTATGAATAACAGAACACTGCTATGGATGCACAACAAGCCAGCCAGTGGGTGGTTCCTGCAGTATTAGGTTTTTTTTTGGAGGCAGGGTTTGTTTTTGTTCTGTCAGGGTTTATTTCGTAATAATAACCAGTTTGCTGTAGATTATCCCGTGTATACTACCAGTGGCGTAAGTATCGCCAGATCGCAAATAGTACCATAAGAGTAAAAGATGGTAAGATGTAAAAGAAAGGAGACCAATGAATGGTCATGTTTCAGTAATATTAATTTAAACTTTACTGTCAGTTCACAGTTTTTTCTAGTAGTAAAGGAACACCTCTTAGTTGCATATGAGTTAGTTGACGTGACTTATGTTGAGGATGAGGGTTGCACAGCGATCCTTCCCATTGGTGACATAGCAACTGTCTGCGAGTGATTGTGTGTCTGTCTGAAGGAATGCTTCAGATATCGTTGCCAACATGGGCTGGAGTTTAAAGGACAGGGGTTCAAAATCCAGTCTGGATTTTCCACAAGAATCTCAGCAGTAAACAAGTCCTCAATGAGAAATCCACAGCTAAGAATTTGAATTGGTTTCAGGAGAAGAATCTCCTGCCAAACAGCGCTACGCCTGGAATCTGCTGATGAACACTTCTGCCGGCTCCCAATCACCTTTTTCCTCCCTTCTTTCTTTGAGTCTTTCCACTCCACCCTCTGTCTCTGCTCGTCTCCCCTCGTCCTTAAAACCATCACCCCTGTCTCCTCTTCCTTCCTTCCTCCCTTTCTCTCAAACTCCCACCACCACTACCACCGACAAACTTTCTCCCTTGTCTTCTTCCTTCCTCATTATCTCATTCCTCAGACCTCTCTCTCTCTCTCTTTCTCGCTCTGTCTCCTCACTCTGTTCTCGTTTTCATTCGGTTAAAACAAAAATAAAACAATATGTATACTGTTACATCTGACCAGAAATTCAAATTCCAACAGCATACCAACACAGCTTAACATTCTCTTGGGTTTGGATCTCCCCACTTCCTCTCCCTTTCTCCCCCCAGCCCCTCTCCCCACATTCTCCTTTCTCTCTGTGGCTGTATTCCTTCTTTGTTTGCCCACTGTAGAAACGTTCTCTCACTGAATTATGAAAACACAAACATCCTTTGGGTCCACATTGTCAGAACCCTGACACCTCTAATCACTTCAGTCTGCTCTCAGCATGCACTTTGCTCTGCAGAAATCCTCGCTTTGCATTAGAACATCTTTGTCTTGTACAGTACTCAGAAATTAGATCATATTACACCAACCATGCTTTGCTACTTCCCTGCCAATTTCCGAAGTTATTTTATTACTCACAACTGTTTAGATATTACTGACCCAGGTACATTTCAAACTCCGTATGAGCTGCGTCCGTCTTACCCCGGTTGCTGGTGTTCTGATTGTCCCATCACTGTAAAAAAAACAAGTGTTGTTTTTACGGTAAAAAGCTGTCAGCTGTGGTTATCAATGTTTTACCATAATAAATACGGTATAACCTTTCCTAATATTACAGTAACAGGACATTAGTTCTGTTCATTTTATGTGTAAGGTTGGCGTTTTATTCCATATTTTAGAATGTAGATTTTATGCTGGACAACTTCCAAACTATGACAGTAAAAGACCGTAAAATATGCAATGAAGTATAACTTTCTGTATACAGTTAAACATATTTTAAAACCTTTATCAATACACCATTTTAAAGTAATGTGTACAGAATAAAGTAGTATTTTATATTAGAGTCTGTTAGTTAAACAGTAAAACACCGTAATATTAAATGGCATAATTTACGCCAGTGAAGATCGGGTTAGCAAAGACTCAACAAAAACATTAATGGAATCTTTTATTTCCAATATTTTTAATGTTTTATTTTATATCTTTCTCTTTATTTTATTCTGCAGTGTTGATAGTTTGTGTTTCATTTGTTGCTTCTGTTTTATAACGTTGCAGTAGCCTACAGCATTATATATATATATATAACATATATACATTTTTTTTTTTTAAAGATTATTTTTTTGGCCTTTTATGCCTTTATTAATAGTACAGCTGAAGATAGACAGGAAGCAGGGGGCAGAGACACGCAGTAAATTAGCCGTCCAATGTGGGATTTGAACCAGGCCCAGCAAGGACTATAGCCTCCACACACGGGGCGGCTGCTTAACCCACTACGCTACCGACTGCCCCTACAGCATTATATTTTTAAACTGTAAAGCGCTTTATGGATTTGGGGAAAGTATTTTATTGTTATTATAGTAGTGGCAGCAGCAAGACTGCAATGGTTTATCTCACTTTTGTCCGAGCCCTCTCCTCTCCTCCGTCTATTTACCTCTTTGCGTTGACTAAATATAAAAAAATCACTTCACATTTGGTCTGAACACAAACAGAGTCTACAGCCATGCTAGCGCCTCTGTAAGCCTTTAATTAGATAAAACAGCGTTTTCAGGTATTATAACGTCAGCCTAACTAATATCAGGTGTACCTAATATATTATGTGTTGTTACTCTCTGCATGGTTACAGTAAGAAGTATACTGTACGTGCAGGGCTTAAGCCTTTGTTGAGCTCAGGACAATAGGATTATATTTCCTAAAGTCTGTCTCTCACTTTTCTTTCTGTCTGAGTGTCTCTCGCCCTCCCAGGCTGCTGCTAGCCTACTGGGACAATGCACTTACATAACCAATCCCTCTCTATAATCCGAGCCTGTGTGCTGTTTGTGTGTGTGTGTGTGTGGCGTGTGGGAGGGAGGGGGACTCCCTTATATCCAGATTACTATGGAAGAAGCGTCATGACCTCTTAATCTTAATCTCACCCAGTTACATGTATGCTCAGTATCAAGACTGAATCACACAGCTTCATTCTCAGCCACTGGCTGTGTGTTAGGAAGTGGTTGGAAACAATCACTACAGTGATACTACTGTGCATTTGATCGTGAGAGTCGCTTCATTGTAATTTGCTGTGAGAGATTATATATATATATATACGAACGTCACTGCCACCAGATTTCGCACTGCAGCACTCGTAGTGGTTAGTGGCCAGACTCCATTTACAAAACCAGTAATTTTATGTTGCAGATAATCGTAAAAAACAAATACCAAAACTATCTTTGTCAGTTTTTTGCCAGTTTTTCCAAAAATCATTACGACACAGGCTTGATTGAAATAAACCTTTAAGTAGTTAAATGTGAAGATATTTGCAAAATGGACTGCAACGGCGGCAACGTAAACTAATTCCTACAGAGATAGACTTTCGTTTTAACCAGAAACAGCAGATATATGGATCTCACTCACCACCAGACTCCACTGACAGAAAGATCACATCACATATCACCATAACATCATTTTAATCTACTCTGCAGATAAAACACACTTTGACCTGGACAGAAAAAAATTAAAAATGACCAAAACTATCTATCTCTGTCTTTTTACAGTGTAATCACTACTGCACAGCTTTGACTAATACAAACTTTAGTAGACTGCAATGGCAGCAACGTAAACTAATTCTAGGAGACAAATGCGCTGTCATCGTACATCCTAACAAGATTATGGATTCCTACAGAGATACACACTTTCGTTTTAACCAGAAACCAGCTAGTATATCGATCTTGCTCGCCACCAGACTCCGTTGACAAAAACAGTCATTTGTAACTTAATTTAAAGTGGATAGAAACAGACTAAAACTCACTAGAGTCATCTTCGTTAGTCTTCCCACCGTTCCAACAATCGCCAACTCTGCTTCGATCAAAAGAAATGCTTAATTCACAGAGTTAGATGAGAAAACCAAAATTTCAGTCACTCTCCTCAAAGCCAGAAGTTTCACATGGACGAGTGCGACATCAAATTCTCTTATTTCTTATATGTATATATATGTGAAATGTTAAAGGTACAGTGTGTAGGTTTTAGTGGCATTTAGTGGTGAAGTTGAGGATTGCAACCAACTGAATACCGCTCGCCTCGCCCTTCCATTCCAAGCCTGTAAGGTAAACCACAAAGGCCATGAAAACTTGTGAAAGACAGAAAAGGTCCTATCTAAAGTTTGTCTGTTCTTTGTGGAAACATGGTGGTTCAACATGACGGACTCTTCCTGTAGATATAAAAGGCTCATTCTAAATTCTAATTCTTATTTTCAGGTCAACAAACACAAATGGAAACACAATGATCATATTCCATGTCTGCCAGAAACTTCTCACTGGAGGTTTCAGGAAACGTAAAGGTCATCTCGGATCATTACCCGAACTTGTTTTTTGAGAATTCAGACTTCATTTAAATAATTGCACCTTTCCTTGAATTACAAAACAACACAGGTGCAAGAGGAAACTCGACTATAATGATCACTCATGATAAAGATTTGGAGAAGTGAAAGCAGAGCGAAACGTCAACATCACAGTTGACTGCTAACCTTGATTCTCTGGGGATGCTGCAGGTGTGTGTATGTCGGGGACAGTGGAGATATTTATGGATAATTGATGTTGACAGAGTGTAAGATTGTTTTTTGGGCTTTTTCAAAGGACTCGTTTCTATGGCGACAGCCTGTGGGGGGTGTTATGTGAAGCCACAGATGGGTCTGTCCAACTGGCCAAGCCACTTTCACCTCTTGGGTCATCTCTTGCAAACCGCATCACCAGCTGGACAAACAGAGCACGTCTTATGCCATGTGTCACGCCAGTAGCATTTGTCCATGCAAGGAAGAAAGTTTGAGGTGTTTGTCAGCATGACAACGTGAAATGACATGGACAACCTCAGAACTGAGCTGAGGAGCAACTTTATCTGTACTGGAAACCTGTTCCAGCTGAGCAGGTTATTAACGGGCACAGTGTGAGAGCTACTGGACTCTCTGTTCCAGTGAGTGTTCTCAACCTTCAACATCTTAGTGAAAAGCAACTCTTTTCTACCACGCTTATACACAGATAGCATCTCAACGTGCAACTACTTTAGACCGTGCTCAGGGGTCTACGGCTAGAGATATCGGCTACCTTGATTGGCCTGCTGCCACCACGGTGATCCAGACTCAGATAAGTGGCTAAAAAATAGACTGATGGGTACAAAGTAAAGTAAAAACCAGCCTGCCACTGTGACTTTAAGAAAACTTTCTGTTATACAGCAGTGATAAATTGCCTATATACATGCAACGTGCAATGTTGTGGCTAACTGTATGTCTTAGTTTAGTAATAGTTTTGGATCAACAATAAAGCTCCATGGCTGCTGTATATATCAAGCTTTTGCTACTGGGTTGGTTTTGATCTTCTCATGGGGTTTGTTTACGATAAGAACAATGCAGATCATCACCAGCTGTATCCTTAAACTAGACAGATAATGAACATGATCATTGTGGGAATGATGACAAACACCTCTGTCATTTCCTTTTATTACCAGAACAAAGAGGGAGAACCTACTCCAGGTTCAAGATTTGTCGCCTCTTTGTACTCCCCATTGCATTTTTCTTTTTCTTTTGAAGCCTTCAGCTGGATGGTGGAGCTGCTGATTACTCCTCATCTTCCACACCCAGAGGTCGTAGATAAAAGTAAACCTGAGTGAAAATCAGTCAAATGTGCTCCGGGAGGGAGGACGTGTTTATTCCCTGACTACACTTTCATCACTGTAACTTTTGGAAACAAGATTGAATTAGTAACAAGTTTTTTTTACCTTAAAACTATAACTTGCCAAACATTTGCACATCACATCCCAAAAGAGTTTGTGTTTTCTCTCATATGTCAGGGCTGCTTCCAACAACCACCTTTAACATTCCAACTATTCTTTTACATTTACATTTCGTTTCATTAAATGATAAATGTAAGTATAAATAATTGTTTGTTTTGTGCCACATAAGCTGCAGCTATATTTGTTATTATTACTGTTTATTTACTTATTTGTTCATCATATTTCCTATTCCTTTTCTCCATAACACTTCATAATGACTCTCCTTTGTGCAGAGAGAGGAGAATCATTCTGTGACAGTTAATATTGGATATGAACATTTGACACATTCTCTGACCAAGACTGCACAAGATACGTTTTTGCACCCGTTAATATTAATGTACAATGTTTATGTATATTTTTCTTTGTATATTTTGTACATATGCATTTGAACAAAATGTTATTCCATCCCTTAAACTTCAAATTCTATTCATACCGTGTTAATACACTTTGTTTTATGGACCTGTACATCAGGAATCAGGTTTATTGCTAATTTGTCACATACGATGAATTTGTCTCGGTGTTATTGGTGCAAAACATTAAGTAAAAATATGAGAAAACAAAACAACTCAAGTAATAAAATATATATAAAATATATATATATATATACAAAGAAAAATACTACAGGGGCACTAAAAGTCTGG
>NC_040031.1:9491063-9511211 GCF_000972845.2 Larimichthys crocea
ATATATATAAGAATCAGCAGACATACCGATACTAAATAAGTCTAAGCTTACTAAGTTAAAAACAAGGTGAACCGCATCTGGCATAACTTGAATTTCTCAGAGAGATTTTAAAAAAAATTTTTTTTATTTTTTTGTGTCGTGCAGGGCGCGCTCCCGCGTCAAACTTCCAACAACTGTGCGCGCTCCCGAGCGACTGCTGCCTGGCTGGTACTTAACGCCTGGCGTCTCGTCTCTGCTACAGGAGCAGCAAGCAAGCAGGCAGTCAGTCAGTGTGTGTGTGTATGTGAGAGAGTGTGTATGTGTATGTATGTGTGTGTGTGTACACACCGAGCTAACGAATGAAAGACGATAAAGAGGGACCCCCTCTCCACCCGTTATCACCACCTCTGCGCACATCCACCCGGTAAAAGCTGCATCGAGCTGAAGGATATTTCGTCCCGAGGTAAGCGGGTGTGTCTTTTTCCTCTTTCTCTGTGTGTATACAAACATATCTTTATATATATATATGTGTGTGTGTGTGTGTGTGTTGTGAAAAACAACAGTGCTGTGTAGCTGTAGCAGACGTTAGCTTCCTTCGTTAGCGCGGTGCCTGGATTAAAAAAAATAAAAAATAAAATAAATAAAAAAAGAAAAGCGACAGTTTGTTTGTTTGTTTGTTTGTCTGTCGTCTCGGCTCCGGTTAGCACAGTCACCGGACCGTGCACGTTATAAAACGGTTTGTTTGTTTTTATTTTCTGTAGCTAAAGCTACGGTTGGGCTAGGCTAGGCTAGGCTAGGCTAGGCTAGGCTAGCCGAGGCCTTGTAACAGTTAGTGTGCTAAGCTAAGCTAAGCTAAGCTAAGCTACAACCGTCGTCTTGTCTTAGACGAGGCCATTTTTTAAAGAGGGGGGGGGGCAGCTTTGAAAGCAGCAGCAGGTTAGTTCAGGTGAACAGAAACCTTTATTTTTTATGTGTGTGTGTGTAGCTGGCATAACCTGGTTTGTAAGGAAGTGATGAGTAATGTTTACTCAAAGTAACGACAGAGAGAGAGAGACACCGTGACCTGTCTCACAAGAGGGGAGGAGGACGACCTTGTTATTAGCGGGAGGGAGGAGGAGGAGGAGGGGGGGCTTTATTACACGGTCACCGATGAGTGCAGCACACCTGTCAGAAGCTGAAGCTCTCATCACAGTGTGTTGACCTCATGATGAAGTTTATAAGGAAGCCGAGTTTGTGTGTGTTGGATGGTGCTGGTGGTGATTGGGAGAGAGGGAGGAGGAGGGGGGGCTTTATTACACGGTCACCGATGAGTGCAGCACACCTGTCAATGTGCTGTCAGAACTCTTATCACTGAAGGGGTGTAACGATACACTGAAGTCACGACTCGATACGGTTCACGATTATTTTTCTGTTCACGATATGATTTTTTTGAGCTACAGACAAATTATGAGCAAATACAATTTTATTTTTTGTTTGTAGGGAAACTCTCAAACAGTTTGTGTTCTCTTATTTAGAAAAAAAAAAAGTGCAACTTGCATCTTAAACAACAAAACACATGACATATATCTCCTTTCTGTAGAAACTATCTCATAGTAAACGTGGCGTGACGTTACTTTGGTGGCTGATATGCTGCTGCATGTTGCTCGTGTTGCCGCTATATGTTGCAGTGTCTTGCAATATTTACATGCTGTTTTTTTGGTTTTGTCTGTCCGTTTCTCACCGGTTGTATTTGTGCATATAGGGAATTCAAAATGCCTCCACACAGGTGATTTCAAACTGCTTGGTGCATCCTTCGCCATGTCTTCCCTCGTTCTGTGCTCCGTACTCACGTGACTTGACGTCTGACGTTGAACAAATGAATCACCAACCAGTGACTTTTTTTTTTAAGATAACCTAAGAAAAAGAAGAACCTACTTCTCTCACATTCACGAAGAATCGCGACTCATTTTGATGCGATTCGTCACGATGCATCGTTACATCCCTTTATTACACGGTCGCCGATGAGTGCAGCACACCTGTCAATGTGCTGTCAGAGGCTAAACTCTTATCACTGAGGGGATGCAACGATACACTGAACTCACGACTCGATACGTTACACGATTTTTTATTTTTGTTCACGATACGATTTTTTTTTGAGCTACAGACAAATTATGAGCAAATAAAATTATATTTTTTATTTGTAGGGAAACTCTCAAACAGTTTGTGTTCTCTTATTTAGAAAAAAAAAAAGTGCAACTTGCATCTTAAACAACAAAACACATGACATATATCTCCTTTCTTTAGAAACTATCTCGCAGTAAACGTGGCGTAACGTTACTTTGGCGGCTGATATGCTGCTGCATGTTGCTCGTGTTGCCGCTGCATGTTGCTCGCGTTGCTGCTGCATGTTGCTCGTGTTGCCGCTATATGTTGCAGTCTCTTGCAATATTTACATGCTGTTTTTTTGGTTTTGTCTGTCCCATTTCTCACCGGTTGTATTTGTGCATATAGGGAATCCAAAATGCCGCCACACAGGTGATTTCAAACTGCTCGGTGCATCCTCTGTTTTCTACCGTCGCCATGTCTTCCCTCGTTCTGTGCTCCGTACTGACGTGACTTTGACGTCTGACGTTGAACAAATGAATCACCAACCAGTGACTTTTTTTAAGATAACCTAAGAAAAAGAACATATCCGACTTCTCTCGCATTCGCGAGGAATCACGACTCATTTTAATCGTGTCACGATGCATCGTTACATCCCTTTATTACACGGTCGCCGATGAGTGCAGCACACCAGTCGATGTGCTGTCAGAGGCTGAACTCTTTTCACAGTGTGTGACCTCATGATGAAGTTTATAAGGAAGCCTCATTAACGCGCACTCCTGATGGATCCACACTGGGAGGTAATGAACTCTGCATGAATGACAGCTGTCCCAGAGCATCATAATAACTCTCTCATGCACAAATGGACACGGAGCCGTGCGCTATGTTAAGTTTGCAAGCTACAGTCAGAAATATAGAATTTAAAAATACTTTATCTGTCTTAAAGCTGAATGTTTCCGCGAGTGGGAGGCACGTAGGCGAGGACGCCGCTCTTTTTATTATTGTGTTAAAGTGGTCAGACGACGTGCAGCCAAGCCGGTTTGCTGATGTTTTGAATGTGACTGTGTGTGACCAACCTCGAACACTCAGCAAGTAAAAGCCACACACACACACACACACACACACGGTCTGACATCACATTTGTGGTAGTGGCGCGTACGGATGTGTCAGGTATTTGCTGACTGATTTTTGGATGCTGGTGAACGCTTGTTTACATAAATCCATAGACGCTGTGCTCACATAAAGAAGACCAATGAGACCGTGCAGCAGCTCTGAGTCAGGACAGGGAGGACGACAAACTCTTGACAGTCTGATCTGATTCTCTGCTGCACTGATAACTTCACGTTCTGATATCGTCACTTTTGACTCCATTTGCACTAAACGCTGTGACTGTCACTCAGCGTCCACAGCCTCCGATAACCTGTCTACCTGTTATCGAGGCTTCCTCCGGGAGGAACCTTCATTTCTCCTCCTGACGGCACAAAAACTCTACTTTTAATCATGATTAACCTTCATTTGATTATTGTTTATTGGATTTCAGACAGCGTGTTGAATATTGAGGCCTTTCTAATGTTTTGAAGTGCGTCGAAGGACGTTAATTCAGTCTTGTGACTTGGAAGTCTCGCACAGCATTTTGCGGTTTGATTTACAAAAGACAGACGGACGGAAAAATGCTACATTCGCGGATCAAAAGCAAGAATCTAAAAGCCGCATATCTGTTTGAAAATATTGTTTATTTCGCTAGATATTGCAGCACAGTTATTGGAGTCTTTGTAGTTTTATTTCAAGGTCTGCTATCTCTTGATAAGTGCTCTTATGTTTCTACTTTTGCTGCCTCTGAAGAGATCGTCCAAGTCTGGAGCAGCTCCGCCTGAAGCTAAAGGGGGTTTCTGGCTGTTTGATTAACTACAGTGAGATGACACAGCAGTCATCAGTCTGCTCGGCAGCAGGCGCTCCTGACCTCTTTGGATGATTTGCACCACCTAATTCTAAATGTATGGCAGCTATGAGAGTGGCATTGATTAGGAGAGACGATGTCCCATTTGTTGGTGATGGATGTTGAAATATTTGTTTAATTTCAGGCTCCAGACATCACACATTTACAACCCAGTACAAGATGTGATGGTAGGAATGCATCCAGACAAAAGCCTGGCCTCCAGACGCGAATGGAAACGTTCCCGACCACAAAATCCTCGTGGAACCTTTTTTTTAGTTTCCTATAAAGCATGTGTATCATCACCGGTCAGACCTCTGCTCGAGTTCAGGCCCTAAAACTTTGACGAGGTGAATCAGGGGTTGTCGATCAGGTCAGCCTGCACATGCCTGCACGGCGCTGAGATCAGGTCTGATTAGCCAACATAAAAAAAACCGCACACAAATCGACTTGTTGTTCTGCGCTCAGTGCAGCGTTTGTTTGTCTGTGACACAGCAGCCGAGATGAACTCGCTCCGACCCGAAGGCTTTTCCGTAGCTTTTAGAGAGGCTTAGTACTTTAAGTAATGTAGCCGCCGGGATGGTTTTCATATGCGGACGGATGCCGACGGATGCCAAGACGACGGAGATTTATGTTGGAGATAGGAAAGAGCTCGTCCTCGTGAAATCCACACATGTGCTTAAACACAAGAAAAGGAAGAAATAATAATTCAGCAGCTTGTTTGCAGTAACTGTTCGCAAAGATCGGCCGTGTTTGTTAGATCTCCTCTGCGTGTAGGGTTTGAGGTATCGTAGTACGACAGCTCTTTTTTTTTTTAAATCATATATTCATTACAGTATTTGTTTACGCACATCGGCAGCGTGCCGAATTTCCACCTGTTCTCACGTTCCTCTACATTTTGAATTTCCCTCGACACGGAGTAGCAACGTGCTACTCGCACCTGACCTTGTTGTTGTTGTTGTTGTTTTCGTAAACGGTGTGAAAATGTTTTCCACTGCCGCCACCTAACATGTGCTGTGAGGATTATGTAACCGTGTGTAGTGACAGGTAACAGCGGCACATGTTTACTTGTTTACCTTTTGCACCGTAATATATATGTCCGCCGTAGAGAAGAAACTCAAGCCGGTCATGTGACGACTGGCTCTAGTAATGAGTGCTAACCTGGTGTAGGAGGTTTTTTACGGGTTGTTAACTTCTTCATAAGACTGACAGTAAAAAAAAAAGCTTTCTGTTTCTGAGCACAGAGACAACACCCTAAACTTTTGAACAGTCTGTTTAAGTTTCTTTCTTTCTTTTTACTTTTAAAGGTCCAGTGTGTACGGAGTGTTTATGAGCAGGACAGTGCGTCCTCTTCCATGGAGTCATGTTGAACCGGAGTTTTTCTTTTTGTGCAGGTCAACAGTTGCCGTGTGGCTTAACTTTTGTCAGACTGATTACTCTCTTTCCTGGAAAACACTGCAGACATGGGATGCACACACACACACACACACGCAATCCTGGAAATTTGCTGCAAATTTGTTTAATCAACCTCAACATGACACCGTCGTCATTATACAAAAAGCTTGGTTTCATTTGTCTCATATTTGAATTGAACGTTGTGCACTGTGTGTGTGTCTCTTGTGCTGCTGTCTTGCTGTTACTGCGTGTGTCCAGTGTCACGTGGCATAACACGAGAGTTTGTCGCGTCTAACGTGACATTCCTGGACAGGTTTTAAGCCTAATTACAATGAAGGTTGTCAACACAATAACCCTTAAGTGTTCTTCCTCATACACTTTATCCGTGATATCACTTCTATAGGTTCACGTTATGAAATTATGTGCATGTCTTTGTGTTTGTCATTTCAGTGTGATCTGCCCGTGGATATTGTACTCTAAATATTATTAATAAGAAGAAACCACACCGGGCGCGCCTCTGTCACGTCACGGCTGCAAAGCTGTTTCGGTCAGTCGTCCACGCAACCTTAAACCCCATTGGACTTTGTCTACTTGCTCAGATTTGGTCATTTTCTCATTTTCATAGGTGCTTGAAGAGATGTAAATATGCTCCGCCGTTTGATTTGGTAGTCTGTTTTCACGACTGGCAGCTAGGGCTGCCACGATTAGTCGATTAGTCACGATTATGTCGACGAACAAAATTGTTTTGTTTTTTTGTTGTTGTTTTTTTACTTTGCTTTTCTCTCGAAACTGCGGCTGCAACTTCCACTGCCGCGTCTGCCTTTCTGTCCCACACACACACCTGTGCACATGCGCAGTAGTGGTAATCTGCGTCAGGCCTGACTGTACCGTAAATGATACCATAACACAGACCCTCCAGGAATTCGATGTTGCGATTTGCAACGTCAACGCAACTTCAGTGAATCCCAGTGAATTCAGGGCGGTGTTGTAATTTTAACCAATCACCGCGATTTTTCCGCAACTTCCGTGCAGTTTGCCCGGGGGATTCGACTCGGCGGGTCAGGGACGGCCGCACGGTGCGGGAGGATCCCCTCGTGGGACCTGGCCCCCGCCGGGCGCATTTCCTCCTCTGGGTCGGCTTGGAAAGGCTCGAGGGCGAAGGTGTTTACAGCGGACCTCGCCGTTTCCCGGGGCCGTGGACTCTCATTAAAGGGTTAATGAGCTATCATCTTAATTGTTTTTATTTTCAGTTAGCTCATACTTCAAGCTGAAACCTAATGATCTGATCAGCTGCATGCTGGTGCGATAAGCTCTATGTTTTACAGTCAATGTACGTATGATCCGATTAGTCGACTAATCGAAAAGATAATCGGTGATTAGTCGACTATCAAAATAATCGTTTGTGGCAGCGGACATTGAGCGCGTCGCATCCGTGTCCGGTGGAATTTGGCGGTAATACCAAATTCAAAACAATTCATTGTTACAGTTCAGAACTCTCAGGTGAATGAGCGTTTTTAGTGGAAACTAGAAGTGTAGTTACTGATTGCAACCCTCTCTCTCCACACTGTAGGAGAAACTACGGTGGCTGCAGAAGACTCTACCGAGAGCTAACAAAAACATAACGATTGTTATTTTCAGGCGATTATACACTCATGAAAACATAGTTATGCGTAATATATTCCATTTCTGTCATGTTCTGTGAATGGAGCCTTCTTAAATCGCACACACTGGATTTTTTTTTTAAGGTGTACGTTATGTTTCCTCGACACAGTTCTCCTCAGCTTATCCTTAGTGGCGAACTTCACGTAATTTTAAGCTCCGCGATTGCATGTTCCTCCCTTGGGAGCAGCTGTTAACACATACCTGCACGTTTTTATGTACACAAGCTCGTACCTTCGACTCTTTAATCACGCAAACAAACACAGTTCTTCAGATTTTCAACCGTGAGTCACGTCACATCTGTGGGAAAACGAACGGGACTTTTTTACTTCCAGAAATAACTCGTCCCACTGCACGGACGCTATCGGTGCTCTCAGGCAATATTTAATCTATCAAGAGGTGGGTGAGCTGACGTGTGTGTGTGTGTGTGTGTGTGTGTGTGTGTGTGTGTGTGTTGATGACTTCTGCTTTTTTTACGGGCCTGGCACAACATCAGCAGCACATGTCCAGTGAATAGAGCTCAGCTCTTCATCACAAGAATGACAGCTGTTCCTGCCGGCCTGATGCACGACTGGTGTGTGTGTGTGTGTGTGTGTGTGTGTGTGTGTGACTCATTGGCTCTGTAACACTGAGGTAATTCTAGATCTGTTACTAATGCCAAAGGGAGTCCCTGCTTGCTTTACCGCTCTCTTTGTGTCTGTGTGTTTGTGTTTGTGTACGCATGATGCACATCTATGTCTGCGTGTTAAAACATTAAGATGTGAGGCTTTCTCTGTGTGTGTGTGTGTGTGTGTGTGGTTTTATTTAGTCTCTGCCCTGATATCCCAGCTTTGTGTGGCTTCTCCATGGTAACGAGCTGCTAAGCTGCACTGTTACTCAGTTGTTTGTTTTTTTCCTGCTGTGGAAAAGGGGTGATTGCCAAAGTAAGAAGAAAGTTACAACATTACCCCGTAAAGGAAATGTTGTTGTTGTTGTTTTTGTTTGACTGATTAAATTTGGGGCCAGGTCTGGCTGCTACAAAGAGTTCCTGTAATATTCCAGCTTTACTTTTCTAAAGCTAAAAACGTAAGAAAACACAGCTCTGTGTGCCAGGAGTGTGTGCGCAACTTGAGTACAGCCAGTGAGGGAATTGTCATTTATCTAGTTCACCAAGCCTCCGGTCTGCATCTGCTGCTCTTAAAGAAGGACTGATCTATAGCTGATCCTTAAAACAGACCCGTTCCCGTCGAGTACTTTACGAACTAACCCTAAGACCCGAACCAAAACCCATCGGAGCGAGAAGCGCACCTGAACCCGAATCCAGAACAGTGGATTGTTTTTAAGAGTGCTTCCTCTGTTACCTTATCTAGCTCTGAGCCAGATGGGAGTACCTCCTCATTAAAAGTGAATTGGCTCCCAACTAGTACATTCAGAACTTCCATTGGCTCGCTTGCTTGCTCGCTGCATTACGCAGCCGCCTAACCTCTTTTCTCTTCAGGAACGGCAACGTTGATTTACTTTCCCCTTGCGGTGATGCCTATATACAGTCATGGCCAAAAATACACACAGAGATGTTGCAAATACTTTGGTATTCTCATGTTTATTTCTTTTGCTTGCATTGGAACGACACAAAAATATTGGCAGATATTATAAGTGTGTAATTATTGGTAGCACACCTGAACTTCCTGTAACCATCAGTGAGTTTCTTGCACCTCTGTCCTGGAGTTTTGGACCCGTCTTCTTTTGCCAACTGCTCCAGATCTTTCAGATTTCATGGGTTTCTTCGTCCACAGACACTCTCTGGGATTTTTTTTGGTGCTTTTTTTTAAAGGATTCTTTGGGTCATTGTTCTGCCGTAAGACCCATGACCCAGCTTTCTGACACTGGTCCCAAGAATTCTTTGGTAGCCCTTTTTTTTAGATTAGCCCCAAAACATCAGTGAACCTCCTCCGTGTTTGACTGCAGGGGCCGTGTTCGTTTTCTTTGAAGGCCTCGGTTTATTTTATGAAAACAGAGGAATGATGTGCTTCACCCAAAAAGCTCTATTTTAGTTTGATCAGGACGTTCTCCCAGAAGGATTTTGGTATCCTCGGGTAAGTCTTTGGCAAACTCCAATCTGACTTTTTGGGTCCGCTGCCTTCAAAGAAAAGAACACGTAATACGCACACTATCCGAGACTTCTTTGTGTTGCTCCAACGCAAACAGAAGAAATAAACATGAGAACACCAAAGCATTTTTTTGGGGGGTGGGGATAAAACATTTTGTGCCATAAACACAGGGGTGACCGTAAAACAGTAAAACACCTTTTCATGCATTCTTCTAGTGAAATCTCACCGAGCGTGATAATCAGATCTGTGATATTTCTGGGAGCTCGTGAGTAGATCTATTTCTTTGCTTTTATTTTGGCCTTGCTTCGGCGGCTCCTTCTCGCCGGACCCTGACTGGGATTGACAGCAGGACTCGTTTCATACAGACTCGGGCTTGTGCTCCATTCTCTCGTAGCGTGTTTTACAACCTCCCCACCACGGCGTGCTTTTCACGTCTCCGACTCGCCTGTCTTTCTGTTTCTTTGACTCCTTTTTTTTGGATTTCGGTTCAGCGACATGATAAATTTCAGACATTTGCATCGCTAAAGCGAGCGTAAGATCTAAATAATCTCTCTCTTCCCCTTTGTAAACCCCTGGCTGTAGGTGATGAAGTGTTTGGGTCTCTGGTGGCGAACTGCTGCCTGTTCCAGATGGCTCATTGTTGTATCTGCCGCCCTGCCCCTTTAATAACACACTTTTGGCATTGGCTAGTGTCACTAGTGCTGTTTTATAGCTCACATTGTGTTCGTGTGTGTGTGTGTCACAGTGGGGTTTTTCTTTGTGCCGCTCAATTTCTCACTGCATTATGTTCATATTGTGTGGCGATAATGTGAACAGATGTAGTGTAACGGCACATCTGAAGGTGCTTTCATGCCGCCGGTTCAGACATCGTGAGTGTCTGTTCCAGATGGGGACGCAGAGCTGGAATGATTAGTCGATTGATTGATGAGTCGAAAGCCATTTTTCACGTGAGACCGCCAACAATTTTTTCACTTTCATTGTCTTTTTAAATGTGGATTTTTATGACGAATGCGAGTCAAATTTGATTTGTATGGCCCTAAATCACAATTTGAAATGGCGAAGTGTGCAAAACAAACCAACAAAGTCACATTATATACACACTTTGATGACAGTCTTGTGATTGAACATCAGCCATACGGCTTCCTCGCCGCCGCTGGAAGAGGACAGGACGTGGAATAGACTCAAAACAAGAGTGTGAATCCTGAAGGACTTTGAAGAAGACAGTCTGGTCCCCCACGTTTAGTCATTGCGGGTCTACTGCCACCCTCCGCAGCCGCGGGCTACGTCTTTGGTGGGCTCTTATTTCCGCAAGCTTCGTGTTCGGTGGGTGTGCTGCTGTCGTAGCAGGTGTTTCAGGAAGTTTGAGGTCACCACCTGCACACGGTTCACACTTCACAACAAGGTATTATGTTATTTCCAGCTAGCTTGTCGCTTGTAAGGGGTGGTAAGGTTGTAATAGGTTACTTTTGAGGGGTTGCTGGTAACTTGTTGTGCCACCTGTTACTGATAGCACCAGCATTATTGCTACTGCACTGCCCAGGAGTGCACACAGATGCAAAGTGAGGAGAGGAACAAGAGAAGCTTGAGCCTCCTGGAGGACGATGATCCTGATCCAGACGTCTAGAGGAACCTGAGTTCCTTCTGGTCCGGGTTGTCTCTGTGCTGGGTCAGGTCCGGCACTAGGAGGAGGACGGAGGGAAAGGATGAAGAGAAGCACGAAGCTTTGCAGGGAAACAAACGAGTTTTACTTCGCGTCAGCAGGACCGACGTGGACCAGATCCGTGATGATGAATGGAAAAACACCTTTTCAAGCCCAGCTCGATGCCACACAGGAGGGTCTTCACATACGTGTGTGGATCTTCTAAGAAAGCCGGCGCTGTGGTCGGCAGCGCGAGCAGCTGTGATGACAAAAAGTTTGTGCGAGTCGTCCACAGAGCAACACAAACTTAGTCTGAGAGCAAAGCGGCGGCGTCAGCCTGTTTTTAAACTCGTTCTTTTGTTTTTATTTCACTGTCGATCGGCCCAAAATGTTTTTATTTTTTTATTTTGAAGCGCTTCATGTGAACTGGGCCAACGTCTCTCTCTCTCTCTCCTTTTTCCTGTGTTGCACTAAGCTCAGCTATCACTTTCTCTCCTGCTGACAGACACATTCTGGCTCGCAGTCATATTTTGGTTTCACTTGGACTTCTTTTCCTGGCTGGCTCAGTTTTATATGTGTGTGTGTTTGGAAAAGGGAGCGGGAGCCAGGGTGTGTGCAGTAGTGAGTCTGTCTTTACATAGCCAGGCTTGATTGTAGACAGCAACACGTTAACGTTTGAGGGTTGCAGTCCTGATTTTTTTATATTATTTTAAGAAGTGCGTCACGTTGTTTTCTGCAGTTCTTTGGACAAATCTGTAATTTGGCAAGAACTCTGAACTTAAACCAAACTCCCCCCAAGAGGTTTAGGTTAACAAATTTCTCAAATTTAGCGGTGTGAGGTTACACAGTGTGATGCGTACACTTACTGCGGTGTGAGGGGGAGGTCGCAAGAATGAAAAAAGAAGAAGAGGAGGAGGAGGAGGAGGCAGAAAGTGAGGTATGGTGTCAATGAGGGCAGCTGCTGGTACAGCCTGCAGCCAGACAAGGCTGAAATTTGAGACTTGCACAACCACAGAGCTGGATGGAAGGAGGGAGGGGGCAGAGAGAGAGAGAGAGAGAAACACAAGTGGGAGAAAGAGGGAGGGAGAGAGAGAATGTCCATCGAGGAAAAAGAAGGCAAAGTATGCAGGCTGGAGCCTCGAGGCAGAGCGAGCATGCAGGGAAACGTAGTGAGAGAGAGAGATAGTGACGTGATGGATGAAGTGTAGCAGGGAGGGCGAATAAAATTAGTAACAATCAAGTCAGAGTGTGTGTGAAAAGACTAATGTGTGTGTGTGTGTGTGTGTGGACAAGAAGGGTTTATGTGTTTTGGTTAGGGAGCTACCAAGAGAGAAAAGGGGAAGGGTGTGTGTGTGTGTGAGCATGCTCCGTTCGGACTGACATTGGATGCCGGCTTTAGCTTCGTGCACAAACACACCCAGCAGCAGCAGCAGCAGCAGCAGTGACCACCTACCGCACACGCCAAGGGACAGAAAGAACATGGCTTAGAGGGAACAGTCGCAGAAAAAGAGAGAGAGACTTTGTTTGGGACTTTCCCTTTTTGTTTCCCCCTCCCTCTCTCTCTCGCTAGCTACAGCCGACCTCCACTTCCACCAGGAAACCGAGAGAGAGAGAGAGAGCCGGGCTTTGTTTTCCAATCGACAAAGGATTATCCCTCCAGCAAGCACACGAGATTTGTTTTTCATAGAAACCAGTCGTCTGTTTTTTTATCCGTGGGAATTGTTCCACGAACCTGCAATTCTAAAGGAAGTTGGACCTAAGCAGCGGCCCAAAAAAACGTCCACGAAGGTCCGGCACCGGGAAAAACAAAGGTGGAACTTGCAGAGGGATAATTAGCCCGCGTTGGAGGCGATCTACAGTGACTTTGCTAAGCTGTCTCGTGTTGCTTTTAGTCCCCAGTGGCTGACTGGGAGCAGCCAGGGAGTGGCAGATTTGACCACACACTGACAGACCGTCGACTAAATCTGAGTTTGGCTGCCTGTGCTGCAGCGTAAGCACACACGGTAACCTGTTCCTTTAAGTCGGTCCCTGCACCCCTCATGAGCTCACGCCGGCTAAATGGGGGACCAGGAGGGAAAAAGTGTGTTCCTGTGTTTTGCAGTGTGTTTAGTGCAGCAGCAGCAGCAACAGTGTGTGGTTTCCATGGAAAACGCCAGAGAAACATGGAGCGGAGGGGCTGCGTGATCGCTCTACCCCTATGTCTCTGGTCCAAGTGAAATCGAAGCCGGCTTGCCTAGCGTTGCAAGCTCCGCCCTGGAACTCCTTGTTCAGACTCTTCTCATGTGTAGCCGCGAGGAACGTGCACAGGACTAAAGGTGAATCAACTTTTAAAGCAACTTTTTTTACGTTACACGCAAGAGCCTCCTCTCAGCTGCAGCTGGGGTGTTTGTAAAACGTTGTAAATTCCTGTGACGGGGCCGGCTGCAGCTCTGCTGCGCGTGTCAGGTTGATAAATGAATAGTGTGTGTGTGTGTGTGTGTGTGTGTGTGTGTGTGTGTGTGCAGGGAGCTCGTCTAGCAAAAGTAGTGTATGTTGAATAGCTTGTGTGGGTGAATACAGAAGACTCTTTCTGAGCGAGCGTGCCTGTGTGCATTGTGAACACTGTACGCTGTGTGACTGAGAAAAGAGTGGGCCATGAGTTGAGAACAAAGAATGGCATGTTTGTTTCGGCCTCCCCCTCCACTCGTGCTTCTCCCGTCTCTGTCTTGTGTCTTCTTCCATGTCCCCCCATGATCCTCTCTTAAGGTCCCCAATTGTTCGATACACTTCCTCCTTCTCTGTCGGGACTCTCACGTTTCTTGGCTTGTGTAGTCGTCGGTCGTATTCGGCGCTCTCGTCATCCGTCTAGCAGCGCTAAAGGGAAACTGTATGTGGCGGGTTTTGTATGTGATGTTTATGTTTTGTCTCAGGCAAGTTGGCGCCTGCTGCGGGATAACTCGGAGGACTTCAATGTCCACATTCCTCCAAGCAAGCGTTTTGTTTAGGTAAATGCTGTAGATGTGCAGAAAATGGGATATGGAAGCGTTTCAATCAGCAGAAATGTGGATGCGTCTGACTTTCCCTCACGGACAGACGGGCGCTTTAATGCGCGTTGATCCATTAGCCCAACGGTAGCTACGTTCACATGCACTCTTTAATCCAATCCTCCAATTACGTGAAGTTTATGTGGCGCTCGCTGTAATCGTTCTTCCCGTTCATAGAGGCCATAAAGAAGATCCCTAATGCACTCTGAGTGTGTGAGTGATGGTAGAAATCCACATTGAGCAGAAAAAAGTTCATCAGGACGTCCATCAAACACGGAAGCAAGTCGCCCTGTGTTTCTCTGAGAGAGGATATCCACTTGACTGCAGAGGCCTCTTTTGAATACATTCACATGAACAGGAGAAGTTCGAACACCAGACAAAACTCTGAGGCGTTATTCATGTAAGACAGACTTCCGTTGTGTTCTCTGTTTGACACCGACTGCACGGGAAACACGAATGACGCGATATGTAAGCTGGAGTCGCGTGTTCCCGCCAATATGATTGGGAGCTGCGGGAGTTGATTGGCTGCCATGCAAGGTGCCAACTGCTCATCGTTCATACACGTTCACAGCTATACGATGACACTTGACCTGCAGAACCGCCGATCATCTGATGAGTGGACGACCTCCTGCCCCACAGCTGGGTTAGCTGTATTCTGATGGTTTCCAATGTTAGATTAGTATGAAAGCAGCTGACGTGGTTCCTCTTATGTCTTGATCGGTTCAAGCATCCCAGTAAGTTGTAAGCAAAAAACATTTATCCTCTAATGTTGTTGGGATCCAATGTTCATTAGCCAAAGACCTAATGTTGACCCACAATTCAGTGCTTGGAAGAAGATTCAAGAATATTTTGAGCAGTACGAAGCCGAGGTGTTGCTTTCTGATACTGTCAGAGGGAATCTGATTTCCTTTATTACATCTGTGAATATTTAATATCAAATGAATGTCTGGGTCCTCCTTTCTCCAATAATCAGAGACGAACTGGATTAATTTGACTTTGTGCTCACATGGTGCACAGTTGTGTGTCGGCCTTTCTGTTTTATATTAGTTTCATTCTAGATATGGCTTGAAAAAAAGATGTTTCTCCATTAAAACCAGACCCTGCTTGTGCTTGAACCACAGTGTTGATAACAATAGAAGAACTGGAGTGAAGCGACCTCCCGGTGCGGCGTCTCTTTGTGTGTGTGTGTGTGTGTTGACGAGCAGTTTGTCCTGCTGAGGTGGAAATCATCTACCTGTTCTCGTACGAAGCTGCTGACTCTGAGCGTGTAATGTTTACACCACCTCGCTGACATCACCGCCTCGACCACATGACTCGACTGTTTGTGTGCGGTCGTTTTTAATCTAAAGCCAGAATCTTAATAACCGAGTCACGGCTTCTTTAAACAAACACAATATTATCTCCTCTGCCGGCCTTGAGCCGTGCAGGTACACGCTGTTTAGAAAACACACGTCTGCAGTGTTGTGCTTTAAAACAGTGTTGCAAGTGGAAAGTCTTGTTGACGGTGTACACACGTCGACATGTTGCGTGTTGGATTAATTGGCTTCCACGTCCAAAACTGTGGACGACGTGTGCCCTTAATACTCCGACTAGATTCTGAAGTTGTGCTGAAGCATTATAAGTGGAGCCAGACTTTATATGTGCCCATAAAAATGTAAATAAACACCTGTTTAAAGCTGCAGATACGGTGTACAACAGACCGAGTGTTTGCAGCTGTAAAGTGAGCGCACGTGCACGTGTGAGCGCTCTGAATGAACAACGTCCTTGATGATGACTTCATACGAAGTGAGCGCTAAGCTTATCAAACTGTGTTGATGATCAGAGTTCAGCCAGCCGGCAGTCACAAATGATTTTTCTTGCATCAGCGTATTCTGATCCCGAGCTGCAGACTTAAACTCTCGGGTGGAGCTTCGTCTAATTTATAAAATATGAATCAACAGTGCCGGGAAAACAGCGTGGAGCCAACACGGCAGCGATCGATGATTTTATTTATTTATTTATTTTAGAAGTCTACGTTGCATTAGCAGCACAGTAAGTGGCTTGAATGCTGAGTGTACGAGACGACCCCTTCTTCTCTTATAGGCAGATAAACGTGCTTCATGTGTGAACTGACTGATGTGTCCTGATAAGTTGTGTTTGATTCCCGGCCGTCGTCTCCTGGAAATCTGAACGTTTGTTTACCTTCTGTGTGTGTGTTTTCTTTTTTCTTTCAGAGGTCCCCACATTTCAAGAGAAGACGAAAGCCTTATTTGGAAATCTTATGGACGAAGGTGAGCGTTGTTACTCTCCTTCCTCTCAGTATTTTCACTGTGTGTGTTTGTTCTGCTCTCCTTGCTGTGCGACATGATGTCTCCGTCTGCTGTCATAACACGTACATGCAGGACTCTGTTCTTAGCTCCATCCACCACCACGTCGCTCCCTCCGTGCCCAATCATTGTTTGTGTCGGCTCTTCCTTCTGTCATCCTCCTCCTCCACCCTTCCCTCCCTCCTCCACCTGCTTCACACGCTGTGTCTCTCTCTCTCTCTCGCTCTGCTTGTTTAGCTGACTCACCCTTTCTGTCTCCTCAGCCTTTTCTGAGCTTGTGGTTTCGCTTCGTTCTCTCTCACACCTTTTTTTGTTGTACGTTTAATCGGGTGGATGTATAATTTTGGTGTAGATGCTCTCTCGGGGAAGTATCATCCTCAATGAGCGGCTGGTTCTTTACTGTAAACTGTGAATAAACACTGTACAAGCCACCTGCTACCAACAAAAAGGTGCCGGGGTCTTGCTTGCTCGTACTTTATCAAGGCAGCGTCGCTTCTCACCCCCGACTAAAACTCACGTGACACCGTGTTTATCCCCCCACTGGCTCTCTTTAGCCGGGCTTGCTGCTACTTGTTGAAGACTTTATGTGCTGGCAACTACCTATTGTAGCTGCTGCTAGCCGGGAAAGATCTGTATCACAAGTAATATTTAAGCCATCATGAAAACAAATCAGCAAGTCCAGCAAGGAGCGTCTGTTCTTACAGCTGTTCTACTGTGTGTGTGCTTTTTGGGGTGTATTTTGTTCCAGCGTTGATTTCTCTCGAAGTAAAGTTTGTTTATCCATCCAGTAAATCTGCCGACTGAGCTGCAGTCAGGAAAAAAGATTCCTACCTGATCTGGTATCGGCTGCGTTGAGTCTTTTTCTTTCACATCATCTGTCATCCGGCTGTTTTTACTCAGGAAGCTTTCACACAAAGCGCCGCCGCAGTCCACCGTGCCGAGTTCGCCCACGGGAAAAGAAGAGCGTGAAATTCCCTCGAGACGCCGACAAGCCCGAAAAGATTACAGAGAGGGCTTTAATAAAATAACCAAACAAAAACACATTGAGGAACATCCAGAAGCTTGGAGCTATTATTATCAAGCATATACATTGGATTTATTTTTTAATAACTTTGATATTGAGCTACGCACCGTGCACCTGTATTACCTAGGAGAATAGACGGATCAGGACTCCGTATTGGCAGATGTTCGATATTAAATGACTCAGATCAGAGCAAAAGAAACTTGATCAGGATTACCCTGAAGGAACGGATCTTCCTTTTCTTACCCTGTGAGTGTTATCGTGGCTCCAGTTCGTCTAGATTGGCACGTTGACACGTGGAAATTTCTCTCTTCCATTGACATATTTGTTTTATTTTATTGTTTTAAAGCACATGCCTGCGCATGAACCTACAGTAATCATTTAAGCGCACGTTATGGGTCAGTTAACTTTAGTATTTCATTTCCCCGTGTTCCAAATGACTAATAGGGACGACAGATTTTGAACTGAGAGATGTAACGCAATCCTTGGACAATTGCACACCCATCTTTGTGCTACTGACTCCTTCATACCGCTACAAGTGTCTGACAGCGCAACCCTAAAGAGAGATTCAATGGTCACTCTATCTTTTCACTCTACCCAAGTAGTCTTGTTCTGTAATCTCCGTGGAGGTGAGGTCAGGAAGAGTTTATTGTGTTGGCGATCTGTGTTATCAAAACCACGGCTGAACATGGAGCCGATTCTGACAGCGTGGATGGCCGTCTGTGTTCACTTGAGCCTGCGCTGTACAGATGAGGAGCTCCATCAAACCGAGGAGTTAACAAGGAGAGAGAGGGAGAGAGATGAGCAACAGGCAGCAGCTGCCGCAAAGCTCTGGAGAGCCGTGGCGCTTTGATCGAATGCCCACAGAGGAGATTTCACAGACAGATTCAAGTGAAAGGTACATGGTAATGTTGACGGACATTTATAATAAGAGTCTGAGCCTCTCGGTCGCAAAGACGGAACAGTTTTCATGAATTCAGAATACTCGATCTGAATTTGTTGAGACAAGTTGGAGAGAGCCGACTGTAGCAACAAAAGAATTCACTTCTGAGGCTCCACTCAAGTCCTTTTTAGACTTTAGAGGTACACTCGGTGCACTGACATGCAAAGAAGTAAGAATCTAACCCGTCTACGGCAAAACGACTCCTTCCCACATACTCTGATCATTTCGTCGTCTTCACGCTGCGTTTACGGAGCTTTGTGACGGTCTGAAGCTGCACTGCGTTGGTTATTTCCAGTCTTGCATGCTAGGTGACTGTGACTGTGACCGTGGCCTTGGCCTAGCTGAATGTCCTCAGCTAATTTTGGTGCCTCTGCTCTCAGTGCTGCTGCTGCTGGTGGTAGCATGTTAGCCAGCAAAGAAGTTCTATTAATAGCCCGCTAAGGCATTATCTCCACCACAGCAGATGTGTTTACAAGCCGACAGGCACAGTTACAGCTAGCTAATACTGTCCCTGGTTAGATCTGGGTTTTTTGTTTTTGTTTTTTTTGCTTCTGCAGCCGGCATGTGCGTGCATGAGGAGCTTTAACCCGACAGATGCACTGGCAGCGCTGCCAGCTACCATGCTGGACGTAAAAGGGAAGCTTAAGTGAGTAGAGATGATGTCGATTTAAAGGTCCGGTGTGTAACTTTTAGAGTGATTTATTTGCATAGATGGAATATACCGTATTTTCTGGACTATAAGCCGCTACTTTTTTCCCCTACGCTTTGAACCATGCGGCTTATACAAAGATGCAGCTTTTCTATTGATTTTTCTTCAGCTGCCAGGGGGCGCTCTAACAGGGAGTGCAAAAACGATACAGACAGGGGAGGTCAGTGCAAAGAAGAACATGCTAGTTTTTATTTAGCACATGCGACTAGGGCTGCCATGATTAGTCGATTAGTCTCGCTTATGTCGACGAACAAAATAGTCATCGCATAGTTTTTTTTACTTTGCTTTTTTCTCGAAACTGCGGCTGCAGCTTCCACTGCCGCGTCTGTAGTAATCGGCGTCAGGCCTGACTGTACCGTAAATGATACCATAACACAGACCCTCCAGGAATTCACAATGTTGCGATTTGCAACTTCAACGCAACTTCAGTGAATCCCCGTGAATTCAGGGCGGTGTTGTAATTTTAACCAATCACCGCGATTCTTCCGCACACGAAGAAGTTCGTATGATGCAGCTTTTAAGTTGAAGGCCATTGATCTGGCTATTCGGAAACAGTCAGTTCAGGTATATAAAGAAACATTTACAGTACAAAATCTTTCTGTGTATCCAGTAAATATCATTTCTTAACCTGGATATCGGCGGCTTATAGTCCGGTGCGGATTGTATATGTAAAATTTTTATTTTGGAAAAAAAACTTGGTGGGTGCGGCTTATATTCAGGTGCGCTCTATAGTCCGGAAAATACGGTAACTATGTTTTCAGTAATATAAACATATTCCCCTTAAAAATTAATCGTTACTTTAAGAATTCGCCTTTTATATCTACGGGTCCTCTCACACGGAGTCGGCCATCTAGTGCCGGCATCTTTGTTCCAGTAGCCTAAAGTTGTACAAAGTGTATCAGAAAAATAAGGTGTCTGCCGGTTCTGGCTAACTGTAATGTGCTTAGTTAGTAGTTTTGAGAAGTTAATTATAGACAAACGGAGAATCACACTTCATCATTTAGTCTGAGAAAAGCAGAGGGAGCGTCAGTCTTTGCCGTAAAAGTAGAGAAAACCTAAAGAAGCAACAGATTAGCTCCGTCCTCTTACGCCAACAAGTGCACCAACACAATGCAGAACAAGGACCGGACAATTGCTATGACATAAACAATTTCCAAGAACCTCGATAGACTCAACAGGCTTCTCGTTCGGTTGTGACGACGACCTCTTTTGGGTCCGTAGCTTTTTTTTTTTTTAATGGTTATCGAGTGAAGACAAAACCTTCAGAGTTGTCAAAGTTCTTTCTAAAAAAAAAAAAGTTTGGATTGCTGATAGAAGCAGCCATCGTCATCGAGTCCTCGTCACGTAAAAAGACGCGTAGCAATATCCAAAC
>NC_040031.1:9511221-9579021 GCF_000972845.2 Larimichthys crocea
AACCTGGATATCGGCGGCTTATAGTCCGGTGCGGATTGTATATGTAAAATTTTTATTTTGGAAAAAAAACTTGGTGGGTGCGGCTTATATTCAGGTGCGCTCTATAGTCCGGAAAATACGGTAACTATGTTTTCAGTAATATAAACATATTCCCCTTAAAAATTAATCGTTACTTTAAGAATTCGCCTTTTATATCTACGGGTCCTCTCACACGGAGTCGGCCATCTAGTGCCGGCATCTTTGTTCCAGTAGCCTAAAGTTGTACAAAGTGTATCAGAAAAATAAGGTGTCTGCCGGTTCTGGCTAACTGTAATGTGCTTAGTTAGTAGTTTTGAGAAGTTAATTATAGACAAACGGAGAATCACACTTCATCATTTAGTCTGAGAAAAGCCGAGGGAGCGTCAGTCTTTGCCGTAAAAGTAGAGAGAACCTAAAGAAGCAACAGATTAGCTCCGTCCTCTTACGTCAACAAGTACGCCAACACAATGCAGAACAAGGACCGGACAATTGCTATGACATAATTTCCAAGAACCTCGATAGACTCAACAGGCTTCTTGTGCGGTTGTGACGACGACCTCTTTTGGGTCTGTAGCTTTTTTTTTAATGGTTATCGAGTGAAAAAAAAAAGGTGGATTGCTGATAGAAGCAGCCATCGTCATCGAGTCCTCGTCACGTAAAAAGACGCGTAGCAATATCCAAACAAGAGAGATGCGAACCACAAACATCCCGGTGAACATTTCATGAAGCCACCTCTGATGTTCCAGCTTTTATTTTTCTATCTTTTCAAACCGGCTGCTAGCTCATGCAAATGGAGCAGCCGCGACTAAAGCTTTGGCAGCGTTTCCTCGGTGGGTGTTAATTTCCCAGCTGTTGTACTGTCTGTCTACATATTGCCACCTGATTCTCTCCTCGCCTTCACCTCCCACACATTCTGTCCTCCTGCACATTCGCTCCTTTTCTATTGTTGGTCCCCCCCCCCCTGTGCTGCTTCAGTCTGTGGGTCAGGGCTATAAAAAGGATGAACTACGCCAGGTAGCAGAGTACAGGTGGGTTACACAGGCATGAACATCCTCTTTACCCTCCTGTCCTTTTGGTCTCCCACACCGTGCCGTCTATTCTTTGCTTATTTTCTCTCGTCTCCTCCTCCATTGTCCTCATCCTCATTTTTCCACGTTCCAATTAAGTCCTCAACTCTTTGTCCACCTCTGACGTACTCGCCCTGCTTCATTCTTAAACTTTGCTGTCTCATTCTCCTCCTCCGTCTCCAGCAGCTCTCCTCCTGCCTCCCTATTTTTTTTCCTCATCACATACCTATTCTCCTGCCCATCATTTTTTTTTTTTTACTCCCCTCTCCTCTGCTCTTTTTTTTCCTGCTCCACAGGCTATCCCATACCTAACCGCAAACCTGTTACCAAGGCAACTGCACAGCACGATAGGAAACAGCAGCTCCACACACACACACACACACACACACACACACACACACACACACCACATCTGAGTTCACTTTACTGTCTGGTGGTTTCTTTTTTTATGCGCGTGACTAAGAGAGTCTGTGCAGCTCTGACTTGTTGCCGGGACAATAATAGACATGTCGTACACGGTAGACTGAGACCGCGGAGAGAGACTGACAGGCTGCGACAGAGAGGATGCAGACGTGTTCTCGTCGGCTCGTTCCTCTTATAGTGCCGCAGGAAGATGGTACAACCCCCCCTCCCCTGTAAAGAGTCCAAATGAAACTGTCAAAGGCAGCAGAAGCACCGTGGTTACACTCACTACGTAGCCTACAGTAAGTCGTACGAGTCAGGAAGTGTGGTAGGATGACTAGCAAATTTTTCCTAAAAGCTTCCCTGCTTATGAGGCCACACTCAGACAGGATCCGGTACTGCAGCGAAAACACAAGTTTGACCATTCATCTGAGTCACACAGTCAGCCTGAAATCTCTCTGAAACTGAGACTATCCAGGTGGATTCATGGACTACACTCTGATGCTCTACCTGTTGTGTTCTGGCTTTGTTTTATTTCATGAACACAGTTTCTAAATCTCGAGTCTGACTCGGTTGAGCGCCCCAGTATGTCAACTGGCAGAGTGTACGCCCCGTGTACGAAATCCTGAGTCCTTGCCGCAACAAACCGAGGTTCAACTCCAGCCTCTGTTCACTCTCTCTCCTTGCCTTCCTGTCCACAATGAAATATCCGCCTAGTCATATCTTAAACGAGCTGTAACTGCATGCTTCTGTGAGGCGGTAAAGTTTGTTTGGCGTTGTATGATCATTACACATGTAAAATCCTGCCGTCACATTTGATACTTTATTCTGAAATGTGTGTTATTGACGGCTGACGTGCAGCGTATGGCCTCACACAGAGCAGATCGCGGCTGACAATCTGTTGCTCTAGGAGCTGCAAAGCACGGCAGGCTTCCCTGAAAAGATGCGAATAGATTATCTTATCGTACCCGCATGTCGACCACATGACGGGAGGAAGCATACGAGGTGGAGAGCGATTATATTTCCATGCAGGACCGGACTTGTTGACTGTGGGGTAAATTTGAAACGGTGATACCTCACGTGATGATGATGAAGATGATCTGGTATTTTCGTAGATTTGAGACAAGCTAACTCACCATGGCTCTCTCTCTCTCTCTCTGCCTTTATCAGAAATGAGTCGCCAGACTGCCACCGCGCTGCCCACAGGAACCTCCAAGTGTCCCCCATCCCAGCGCGTGCCCACCCTGTCAGGCACCACCGCCTCCAACAGTGACCTGGCCAGCCTGTTCGAGTGCCCTGTCTGCTTCGACTATGTCCTACCCCCCATCCTGCAGTGCCAGTCCGGACACCTGGTATGTACTGTCCAGCCTGGAAAGTAAGCAGAGCCGATTGTCGTAAACGGTATATTTTGTTGTGCACACACTGCATAAAGTTAAATGCAGCGAGAAATCATTGTGCCCGAGATTCCCTATGAGGAAGCGTAGTTTTATTACCGGGCTAATTTCACTGTTGATTTACTAGCACAGTTTCCTATTTTGTGTTACCACGGTTTGTGAAGACCCATCAGACTGTGATGCTGTTGCATCCAGGTGCTCCAGCTACCAGTGTGTATAAATAGTACAATATAAATTGTGCAAAGTAACATTTTAATAAGGTCTGGGGTTCAGTCATACATCAAGATAACAGCTGTAAGAAGTATTAAAGTTAAAAAAACAACAATTATTTATCTAATCATGGTTATACTTAAAGTATTATTTAAGGTTTCATTATGTGAAAGGGTTCAAAGGATATAGGTCAAACATTTAGTCCGATGGTGTCCCAGGATGGAGCTTAAATACAGGTCTATTAATCAGTAGTTTTGCTCATGAGTCGGGGAAACGGTCCACACAAACCAGGTCCTCAACATATACAAGTCATCCTTAAAGCAACATTATGTAGAAATTGGTGTTTTTGTGATTTAGTGTCAAAACTACAGTCGACAACAACACGAGACGTAGCAGCCCAGCTCGGCGTCTGTCTTTCAGGCTTATTTCACAAAGCGGCGACTAAAAGTCAGTCCCAGATTTACTCTTGTCCAGAGGCCTCTCGCTCGGTTTCTCGATGTCTTCTTTTAACTTCTTGGCTTCGTCCATCAAAGTCCTGCTTTTGAAGAGGCTGCTGAGTCCAGATACATTGCATGCTTTCCCAGCTCCTGTTCTGGCACGACACTGACTCCTCTCCTCGTCAGCTCTCCCCCCATGCCAACAGGAAACTTTCACAATAAAATATGATCCAGTTTCACCAAAATCAGTGAAATAGTTGTCCGACTAGTTCAGGATCGTGTACATGGCAGAAAAGTTACACAATGGCACGACTTGCAGATTTGAAGAGCACCATGAAGATATCAACCTGACTCAGAAGGTAATCGAAGAAACACTAACTGTGTTATCTGTACCTTTCCAGGTATGCTCCAACTGCCGGCCCAAGCTCACCTGCTGCCCCACCTGCCGAGGCCCCCTGGGCTCCATCAGGAACCTGGCCATGGAGAAGGTGGCCAACTCAGTCCTCTTCCCCTGCAAGTACGCCTCATCGGGCTGCGAAGTAACCCTGCCTCACACCGACAAGACGGAGCACGAAGAGCTGTGCGAGTTCCGGCCGTACTCCTGCCCCTGCCCCGGCGCCTCCTGCAAGTGGCAGGGCTCCCTGGACGCTGTCATGCCTCACCTGATGCACCAGCACAAGTCCATCACCACGCTGCAGGTCAGACAAAGAGCCAGAATCACCAAATTTTTAAAGACCAGACTTTTTAAATGTTCATGATTGTTGGGTTTCTCGAAGTAGATGTTCATGATTCTAAAAATTTGGTTGTATCCTGAAGAAATGATGACTAAACCTGTGAAACCTTCTTACTTCCGTCCAGGGGGAGGACATTGTGTTCCTGGCCACGGACATCAACCTCCCGGGCGCGGTGGACTGGGTAATGATGCAGTCGTGCTTCGGCTTCCACTTCATGCTGGTTCTGGAGAAGCAGGAGAAGTACGACGGCCACCAGCAGTTCTTCGCCATCGTGCAGCTCATCGGGACGCGCAAGCAGGCGGAGAACTTCGCCTACCGGCTGGAGCTCAACGGCCACCGGCGCCGCCTGACCTGGGAGGCCACGCCGCGCTCCATCCACGAGGGCATCGCCACGGCCATCATGAACAGCGACTGCCTGGTGTTCGACACGTCCATCGCACAGCTGTTCGCCGAGAACGGCAACCTGGGCATCAACGTCACCATCTCCATGTGCTAAGAACTTTTCCGAGAAGAAGAGGGTCAAAAAGTTACAGATTGTCAGGGCGGGGGCGTCTTTTAAGGGGGGAGGGGTCAAATCAGTTGTGACCTCACAGCGGCCCCTCTCTCTCTCTCCCCCCCTCTCTGCCTCACCCCTTGAGACGTGGAACTGGACTGTCTGATTGGGCAGCCGCGGAGGCCCCAGGGGGTGGGATGGATGGATGGATGGATGGATGATGGATGAGTGGAGGAATGCATAAACACAAGGACATAACTGTGTAGTGATGGTTATAGACTCCTAAACACACACACACACACGTAAACATATACGCGAGACTCGTGCACGCACACGCGGTCCCGCCGTCTCTCGTTCATAAACACGGACGCAAACTGAAAAGCTGTTCAGTCAAACTCTTCAAGTGATTTTTTTTTTTGTTTTGTTTTTCCCACCACTCTCTCTTTTTAGTGTCTCTCTCTCTCTCTTCTTCCCCTCAGTCATCCTCAGACATTTCAGACACTACAGCCCTCCGACCGTCGCTCCAAAGACGCCGGAGGCTCTCCACCCACGACAGCTACACCCTGAGGAAAAGGCTCAAGCTATCTTTCAACATGGACTTCTGGTCAGTGCTGGGTAGCCAGCTAGCTACCTTCGACATCCCCTTACCTTTACTCCCCTCTTCCGTTCCCTGCTGTTTTTGGATTGAACGGTTCACGCACTACCAACACATGTAGGCCTACGACTTCCGGTTTCACCGCGGCGGGCGTCTTCATGTATTCACTAGCTCAAACTGGAAGTTCCTTACCGCAGTTTGTTCTCTGGGTATATATCTTCACATGTGACTGGCGTGGCTATCGATGGCTGGCTGGGACCGGAACCCGACCCATAAGACGCCCCAAGAAATATGTCCAGGACTGCAGTAAAAGAAACCAATCGGATCCATGTGAGGCTCATCCGGTTTTCCCTCCGGTCCACCACAGCGGGGCCACCCTAGGCTAAAGATTGTGCATCGGACGCTCTTTAAATAGTTGACTGTCGTTGTTGATAGTTATTAGAACAGACTCTTCTGCTCTCATACTGTACGGATTTAAGAAGGCCCTCAGCTTCATCACACGTTTGTTTTCACGGAGTCACGACAGTGCTCTCTCTTTGTCTCTCACACACTCACACACACACACACACACAGACACACACAGGAGTGTGTGTGAGGATCAGAACGAGGAAAAAAAAAAATTTGCATTTCAGTCGAGTCAGTTTTCTTTTGAGGTTCATTTCTCGAGTCGTTTTAATTATTTTATGTCTTTTTTTTGTATGAGGAGAGAAGAAGTGTGTGTGTGTGTGTGTGTATGTGTGTGTATATGTGTGTATGTCTGTGTGTGTGTGTGTGAGACGGACATGTGGCAAACAGCCTGCTCACTTTCTCCCTTCTCTTCTTCTTCTTCTTCTTGTTTCATTTCTACTCTTCTGCCTCCACCTTCTCGCTCTGTCGTCTGCCAGTGTCGGCCTCAACCACTGATTGACTGATCACCCAACCAGGAATGAGGGACAGTTTCTACCGTTAAAATGTTGCTAATTGTTATTAATAAATGGAGATTATCATAATTATCATTTTTTGTAATGACTTTTAAAAACAGATTAAAAGGCAGTTGCAAAACACGTGGCTAAACTTCAGTGTTTGTAGTTTAAAAAGCAAGTTGTGTCGTTCTTCTGAAGATATTTTTCTTTTTTTTCTTCCGAGTTGGATTGTTCTTTTGTTTTTGTTTTTTTTCCCTCATCTATTTGTCTCTCCGTCCTCTTGTTGTGTGGTAAGTCTTTTTTCTTTTCCTTTTTTTTGTGTCTTTTGAGGAGGGAGGGGGGTCAAGCCAATCATCTCTCCCTTTTCTCTTCACGTGGAGTCTCAGTAATGTTGCTGCTCTCCCTCAACTCCCTTTTTTCTGTTTAATTTGTCATTAAATAAATCTATCTTTTTCATACCTGGTGCCTTTTTTCTTCTTTTTTTTTTTTTATTCATAGGCTTCACATCCTGATTGTGGCTGTTTTTTATTTATTTATTTTTTTACTGATTAATACTTGGAGGTAGACTTGGCCAAACATATCGGCACTCCTGCATTTCTGTCACATCACCACTTCTCAAAGAAATGTTGCAGTTAGGACTGGGTATCGATTCAAATTCCAAGAATCGATTCTTGGAATTATCATAATCCGATCCAATCCGATCTCGATTCAGGTTAGTGTTATTAAAACCATTTTTTTGGTCGCCTGAAGTCCTTGTTTTCAACAATGGAATACGGGCGCATATCTTTGCAAATGTAACCCTCAATCGCCTCGGTTATTTTAAGAGAACGTACAGAAGTGGCTGGTAGTTGTAGAGTTTTCCTTGAGTGTTCTGTTGTCTGTAGTTTTATTATATTTCCAGTGAATTTCCATTTTTCCCACGTTCATGAACGCATCATAGTCATTCCGACGGCCATTGAACGCACCTTCAATTCAATGACACGACTAGTGGGGTCAAAGTTAACCGGGGGGAAATGTATTAAAATATTAATTTAATTAAGTCGATCTTTGGGTGTACGAATCGATCTTAAGGAATTAATATGCAAATCGATTCAGAATCGTAAAATCGAATTTTTTCAAAACAGGCCTAGTTGCAGTCACAAATACTTTGGTATTTTCATGTTTATTATTATTTTCATTTTATTTTTTTGCATTGAAAGAACACAAAAAAGCCAAATCTAAGATATTTTACACAACACTTTAATATTTGGTAGCAAAAAATAACTGAAATCGGTCGCTTCCTGTAACCATCAGTGAGTTTTGGACCTCTCTTCTTTTGCCAGCTGCTCCAGATCTTGATGGGTTCCTTCTCCCAAATGCTGTTTTCAGATCTCTCCACAGACACTCTATGGGATTTAGACCTGGACTCATTGCTGGACACTTCAGAACTCTCCAGCGCTTTGGGTCATTGTCCTGCTGTAAGACCCATGACCTCTGACGGAGACCCAACTTTCTGACACCAGAATTCTTTGGTGGCCTTTAGATTTCATAACGGTGTGCACACAGTGAAGACGTCCAGTGCCCGAAGCAGCAAAATAACCCCAAAACATCAGTGAACCTCCACCATGTTTGAGCGTAGAGACTACAGAGGCGTAAGAAACTCACTGATGACTGAGTAGAATCATGTTTCCGTCGTCTTACAAACAAGCCCTTCATATCTACAGTGAGTCTCTCTTCAAAGTCTGATTTCTAGCTTTCGATCATATCTTACAATCTTTCTCAGCAGTTGAAGTTTGAAGTTTTTATCCGAGCACTTGAACTTCTTGTTCGTGTTGACCTTTAAAGGACCGGTGCGTAGGATTTAGCCGCGCCAGTTGAACCTGGCGGTCTCCGTGGAAAAGGCTCCTTCTAAAGGTAACTAAAACAGGACAGTTATTTTTCTTTATTTATTCTTTATTTATCAAAGGATAACCCCTTGAAATGTATCATCTCATTTTCGAGGGGGTCCTTGTTGCCAACAGAGATATACAATGTTTACAGACGATACAAAGACGCAGACACCCATTCACCACAATGCTCCAATAGGCCCCTCCCCCATACATATACATGGACAAAATAAGAATGACACAGAACACAACTGCAGCAATATAAAAGCAAAACTAGGGCTATTTTTATACATATGCACACATGCACACAGAGCACTTATGCATGCCCACCTATAAATAAAATCAAAAACAAGAACAGGATGTTTGGAAGTTATTGTATGTGAATTATTTTCAGGTAGTTACATTCCCATTTCATCCATATTTTGTAGGAGCCCATAAATCTCACACACTGGACCTTTTTAAGTCGAGTTTCAATGTTGATCTATGTTTCGATGACCACTGGGCAAACGCAGATTGCAGCTGAAGACCGTGCGATGGGATCAAAGACCAAAGCAGGTGGTACTAGATGGACCTTGAGGCAAGATTGTTCTGTCAGGTGCTGTTTTTTAAAATTTCTTTTTAAGGAAGTTTAAGTCTGAACTGAAGCTGCAATCAATTTGTAAGAGTGCCTGAAGAAATTGCTGGCATCTGTGTTCTTATGAGCGTGCACAAATATACAAAAATAGTCACTGAGCAGCAATTTTCTCAATAGGGTGTACGTCCAAAGGGGTTCAAGAGCGAGATGAAAAGCAGTAAACCAAGACAAACATTTTGTCTGAAGTGATGCATCAATAAAACAAACTTTAAGGAGCTTGAAAACTTGAAAATTTCAAAGTTTTCTCTAGAAATAAATGATTTGTGACGGTGCGGTTCAGAAGTTAAACACCTGAACGCGATGAACACGGTGTGATTGTGCTGAGCGGCCCCCAGCTGTGAATCTGTGCATCTTTTATCACTGCATCAGGGGAAAACTCCCCGTTTCAGCGAATCCTTTGGCTGAATGTGTCGACGCTGCTAATTCAGATTTCAAGTCCATTCGTCATGAACCGCGTGCGCTTTTTCATCGCCGAACACGTGAACACAAACTAAATCAACGCTGTCTGATGTTGAATTAATGCTTGAGTGTGGATTTCTAAATATAATGCCGTATGTAATCACAGCCTACTGAAGGATGCGAGTTCTGGTCAAAGCAGCAGGGAAGCTGGAGGTTTTTTTAAATGCACCCCCTGTCCTCGATGCATCTGTCAGCCTCCCAAGTTTATCATTGTTAAGTAGGTCTTTGGATGTAGGGCAGCCTGCGAGGTCAGATAGGTAGATCAGACAGGCAGAGAATAGTTTTCTGCAGCTACAGGAACACAAAGCTTTTCTGCTTAAAGTCACAGAGGAGATGCTGATGGCTTCACAGGGAGTGTACAAAATCTACTTGTAGGCAGATTTGCTGTCTGAAAAAAACACTAGCTCATCATTTTAAGACAAATCCAGACATGTTTCAATCTTTATTACAGCTCCTGCGATCATGTGGTCACAGGGTTAGGGTCCAACCTGTCTGCGGGGGCCACACCTAAAATGAGCTGATTTAAGAAAATACAGTATGAGCTCTGTGTGACATCTCATGGGCTTCTGGGAAATGATGTATGTTAAAGAGAGGATGTGTTGTTGCTCGCAGGAGGGAGTCCTGAGACTGGGCGTGTCTGCAGTGAACTCGCTGTGACACACATACAGCGTTCATGGAGGGATACGATGAATTACAGGTAATGTATGTTGTGGGTAAGTACAGAGTGCAACATTCACTGTACTGCTTTTAAACAGCAGCCCCCAGAGGCTGAAATCATCACTGCACCGAAATTCATTCATAAGACGCTCAACACGTGACGAGGCTTGTTGGAATGAGACCCTGAGTGCAAAGGTGGCACCAAAGAAAGAGGCTCATCCTCAGGGGAGCATGAACGGAAAATGCAAATAAGAAAAGTTGATATTTTTATGTATAAATTGAAACTTTAATACTGACAAACTGTCTGTTTTTGCTCTGACCATACAAGAAATCATCATACTTTACCTATGTTCATGACGGGAAGGTGGAAAGTTGAAGGTCGCTAAACAAATGTTTCCTTTTTTCTCTTCTACCTCCTCTTACTACTACAACCCCTGGCAAAAAAAAATTATGGATTCACCAGTCTTGGAGGATGTTCATTCATTCAGTTGTGTAATTTTGTAGAAAAAAAACAGATCACAGACATGACACAAAACCGACCCACGTTGTTTGTACTTGGTCCAGATTTTAGACTGTGAACAACCAGAAAAAACAAACATCGTGTGATGATTTACCTTCTTTAAGGAGTTTGATGATCCTCTGTTTTATTTGACATCTCTCGTGTTGGAGCCATGATTCATGTGGTGCAACAGCTCTCCAAGGTGTGATTGCTCCTTTTTACTTTTAACTGCAGACTAACGAGCAGCTCTAATCTGAGTTTTGGGAAAGAAAATTTACAGGGTCATTCCATCATTTTTTCCCTTTGCTTGGTCTTAAAAAAGTAACTGTTAGTGACTACCACAGTTTTTTCTTGATTTGTTTTAGTGTTTCATAAAGCCAGAAAGTTGCCATTTGAAGTGACTTTAGTTTTGTGTCAAGTCTGTGATCTGCTTTTTTTTTCTACAAAATTAAACACCTGAATGAATAAAAATCCTCCATAATATAGTTCCATCAAGAGTGTATATAGTAGGAGCTCATGGAAATAGGTTTCACTTTAATTGGTCTTTTAAGTGAGCGGCACAGTGGTTAGACCTGTCATCTTGTAGCATGAAGGTTCCTGGTATCTACCCATGAATGACCTCCAGTCTTACACACTGGACCTTTAAATGTCCTTCGATTTGAAATGTTGAACTGACCTTGGAAAGAAAAGCTGTGTTGGTTAACTTGGTAGAGCATCTGCCCCGTGAACAAAGGCTCAGTCCTTGCTTGTTGTTTTTAATTAAAATGTCGTTAAAATCCTCAAATTCATTCATTCACGCTGCCTGACACTCTCACTGTTGACCATGGCTTCCTTCTTCCCGCCTGTGGGCGGCGCCTCCATTTCCTCTGTGGGCTGCCCGAGCTTTATTGTATATAGTGAGTGACAGGAATGTGGGGGAATGTCAAAGGACATGTTAAAGGTCCGGTGTGTAAGATCGAAGGCCATTCATGGAAACTGGAGGCCCCAGCCGAGTTTCCAACCAGGAACCTTCATGCTATAAGAGCTCTGTGTGACAAATGATCTGACAGTCTGACAGATACATAATATTTATTGCAGTGTTTGTTTGTTTTTGCTGGACTCCATTATATCATTAAGTGCTCTTGTTGTTTTATCCGCCTCTGCACACGGATCATTAAGGTCGCCTTCAGTGAGAAAGGTGCAGGCTGTGACTAATGACGCTGATTTCATAGCACAAAAACAAACAAAAGTATTGTGTAATTACACTAGAATGGAGCTGAATAATACACGCAAGTGTGTGAGTCAGCTGCTCAGTTACTGGTGTTATCAGAAATCAGATGAATGTAGGTTCAGATACGTCTGTCCAGGCTCTGCCTTTGTTCACTTTAAAGGTGTGAACAGCTCAATGGTTTCTCACCTGCAGGTAAACATTCCTGTAAACCTCCAGCCCCAAATAACAGACGGCCAAAAGCCGGTGAACACAGTGGAGTTTTCTGCAGCTGAAGAGATGGATGTTTTTCTCAGGAGTCGGTGGAGACCAAAAAAAGATAAAATAATGGATTTAAGGTGGTCAGAAACACAAACGATATCAGTGTTGTGTTTATGTTTTTTTACTGCTGCCCCCAGGTGGGAAAAACCAGGTATTGCAGGTTGATATTTTTTTCCAGGAACCTTTAAAGGGCACATTATTACCTTTTTGTTTTTTCTGATATTAATCCTTCACATCACTGTTGGCATTTGCTGCTGAATGCAAAATAGTTTTTCAATCATTGTGCTTCATTTCTGAGTTCATTCATCTTTTCATTGCCGTTGCATCTCTACAGAGGAGAGAAGAGGAAATCACGTGCGGCACAGGTTTGAAATATTTTTCATACCTGTGTGTGTTTCATAGCGAACTAAAAAAAAAATCATCTGAAATGGAGATTTTTCTGATTTCAAGCATCTTTAATTACAGTTGTTCAATCAGACACAGGTGCATCTTGGTTAAGGGTGAAATCAGAGCTGTGCTACACTTCTCTACACTCCCTCCTCCTTCATATTAATAATACTTCTGCCTGACTCCTGCGTTAGTACGAGTTCAGCGTTAATCTTCATTTCATTCAACATCGTCTTTAAGTGCATGTGTGCGCTGGAAATAAGTCTGGGGATATGATGACGAGATGATTCAGTATGATCCCGATGTTGCTTTTTGTCACGAGAAACTGATTGGAAATTAAATAATATATGAATAAGTGCTCACCAATTACATTAATAGGCTCGTATCCACCTGACTTAGAGCATTAGCTCGAATTATTATGATGTAAATATCCAAGAAAACAGCAGCCCGACTAGGAAAGCGTAAACATTGCCGGCCTTCTGAACCTTAAAACAGGGTTAGAGATCATGAACTTCCTGCAGCTGAATATCGGAAAAACTCGTCGCGTCTACGTTCATCTGTGTGTTACAGTTTGCTGGTGAGCTGAGGGTGTGTGTGGGTGCTGCCGGACGCCCCCGGAAAACCTCCGTCGAAGGCGGTGTTCAGCACCTCGTCCAGGTTCACGGCGGTGATGAAGTCCAGGTCGGCTCGGACGTTCGCCGGAAGCTCCTCGAGGTCCTTCTCGTTGCGTTTGGGGAGGATGACGCGCTTCACTCCCGCCCTGTGCGCCGCCAGGACCTTGTCCTTGATCCCGCCCACCTGGGGGACGAAGAGACCAATCGTGTCTTTAAAAAAAACAACAACAACAGATTGATACTTTATTGTGCATTCAGAGCGATAACTCACCGGCAGCACCAGCCCCCTTAGTGTGATCTCTCCCGTCATGGCAACGTCTGATCTGACCAAGCGGCCGCTAAACAGCGAGGCTAGGCAGGTTACTATGGTAACGCCTGCAGAGGGCCCATCCTTGGTGACAGCTCCGGCTGGGAAGTGGAGGTGGATGTCCGTCCCTTCTAGCGGATCTGGACCTCCGACCACTGTTCAAACATGTAAACGTTGCATGTAAATCAATCTTTTTCCACGCATTCATTGTGTCACCGTGTGAACTCACTGTTGGTGAGCTGGTAGGTTTTCGCGTTCGTCCTGAGCCAGCTGATAGCCAGATGGGCGGATTCTTTCATGACGTCTCCCAGCTGACCGGTCAGGGTGAGCTGACCGTCTCCCTCCATCCGACTGGCCTCCACGAACATTATCTCCCCGCCGAGGGGGGTCCAGGCCAGGCCGAGAGCCACACCTGGCAGGGTGAGCCGCTCTGACACCTTCCGAGAACATACGAACACAGAACATCTGTGAAGCTGCATTTGGCTTCAAGGTGTGTTTGTGATCTTCACAACACAAGGTTAACATGAGCTCATGGCGAAGGAGGGAGGGAGGGAGAGGGGAGTGATGAAAAGACATGAAGGATGGAGAGAGAGGAAAAGGAGGGGGGGACAAAGGAAAGAGTGATGAAGGAAAAGGCCGCACTGTATTGTGTTTCACATTATACTGTCAATGCTGCGTTTGTGTTTTCAACCCATTCGGACTTTACGAGCAGCAGCTGTCACACACCTTCACACGCCGCCTTCATATTCATGATGGTGAGAGCGCCCCAGAAAGAACAGTCATACATTTTTTTTTTTTTTAAAAAGGTCGATTTCTGTAATTTGCAGACGATTCCCTGCAGATGCTGCTCACCTCCATTTCAAACAGCGGAGGGCCCAGGATGTCTTTCAGGGCGATGTGGTCGATCACTATGGGCATCTCCGGAGGCGCCGCCTTGTCTGAGCACACAGGAAAGGAAATGAGTGGCACAGATAACTCATTACGGCGGCACAACAAAACTGCTGAACAATGATTCCTTCAGTTGGAAGACGGAGAAATGCCTGATTCCAGTCCAGCAGTTTTATTTCACCGAGCTCTCGCCGACGACTAAGTCAGTCCCAGATTTACTCTTGTCTGCGGCTTCTTGCTCTGTTCCTCTTACCTTCCTCTGTCAGCCTCACCTTCGTTCTTTTCACCTCTGTCATTATATCCATAGAGGCTACTGAGCACTGCTTGTGTCAGCTCCTGTTCTGGCACGACACCAGCTCTGCTCCCTAATCACCTCCTCTTCTTCCCGGTGGTCCAAAACGTCTGTGGTACAAACTCTGAGCTCACAGCCCGGCTAAAAAAAACTGATCTAACATGAGCTAACAGCAGCTACAGTTTACTTCACTGTCCATCAGGAAACTCTGTAAATCACAGAGAGAAAAACCGGAAAACATTTTCTCCATAAAACATGATCCAGTTTCACCAGAATCAGTGAAATAGTTGGTGGTGCTGTGTGTGTGTGTTACTGGCATCAAAATCATTTTATTTTATGGTAGTAAAAGTTGCACAATGTTGCTTCAAAGGCAAAGTTTATGTATATACTGTACAGGGAAACAAATCTATGGTTTTTGTTAGAGAGAGGTGGAGAGGACAGCTGGGACGCACACACACACACACACACACACACACACACACACACACAGTCAAAGTACAAACAGTGAACAGAGACATCAAACACACACCAGCCCCTTTGGAAAAATGCAAAGTACATGCTCACAGAACACACATCATTTGCACACACACACACACACACACACACACACACACACTGATGTTTGTGCTCTGTGTGTCGGTGACATCAGTTACCTGGCAACGCACAAAAGCACCAAACAGCCGGTCTGTCTTTTATCCGTTCATCCCCGTCTCTTTCCTGAATCCACGCCTCGCTTCACGCCATCGTCTCTGCTGACTGACAGCTTCACGGTAACAACATAACCCAGACTCATTTCTGTCTGCTGGGAATCCTGCAGTCAAACCTGTTGAGCCGTGACCTTCTCATGTGATTAGCAGAACGAATAAGACGGAGCTGGACTCCAGCAAACATGCAGTCAGAAGACCTGACAGGGTTTGTTTCCTAATAAAGACCAGCTGGCCGCACATTAAACAGCTCGTTACACATCGAGTTGCAGCTGAAACACTGAGTTTAAACGATGTTACTGCGTATCACACGTGTGGAGCAGCCCACATGTCAGACAGTCTGTCTGTGGACGAACAGGTTCACTATAAATATACAAGCTGATGATTTTTAGAACTCTGCTGAGTGAAGTCTGCCTGCTGCTTCCATTTAAAACTAACCAGCGCCACCTTGTGGTGAACTGCTGTTACTCTGTGGCCATGCAACACACACACACACACACACACACACGTTTACACTTATTGTTACTGACTGTTCGTCAGACTTAAAAATGAAAATTACTTTTAATCACACACCACCAACTATTTCACACATTTTGTTGGATCTGGATCATATTTTACGGAGAAAATGTTTTTCTGTTTTTTTTCCCCCCTCAACTCTCTGTGATTTACAGAGTTTCCTGATGGACAGTGAAGTAAACAGCTGCTGTTATCTAATGTTAGCTCAGTTTGTTAGCCGGGCTTCCCGGACTGTGAGCTCAGAGCACCAGGGGAGTATTAGTGTTCATACCATGGGAGTTTTGGACCACCGTGAAGGAAGAGGAGGTTTACAAGCCCCGTTAGCAGGTGAATGATCATAGAGAGCTGGTGTCGTGCCAGAACCGGAGCTGGGCAAGTGGGCTCAGCAGAGACAAAAAAAAAAGAAGGGTTAGAACGGATACAGAGTGACCGAGCAACAGGATGCATGCAAGAGTAAACCCGGGCGAGAGCTCGGTGAAATAAAAGGCTGAAGGACAGACGCCGAGCCGTTGGACTGGTCAGTAATATCAGCTGCTGCTCTGACCTCCCTGCTGTGTTGGACTCTCCGTGGTCACAGCTTCCGTCTTGGTGACTCTGTGACCTTCGGCGACCTTCACAGCCACAGCGCGGCAGATCGCGCCGATCTTCCTCTCGAGGGAGCGCACGCCTGCCTCACGGGTGTACCTGAGAGAACCAACACGCAACAAGATGAACACGGATGAGGTTTGTTCATGATCAGATCTTAGTTCGACCTAAAACTGGAGAGCAGCTTGAGAAACTGCATCAGTGCCGCATCCTGAATAAATAAATCAACAAAGACTTTGAAGAGAAGTGGAAAATGGATTTATCTCCTCACAATGACACCTCAGCCTGTCTGTGAGGACCAGTCTGACACTTTTGTAAACCGACCTACTTTCTCCTTAATCCTCTTCGTGTTTTTTTAAACTCCAACCCGCCCGAGCCTCTCCTGTTTTTGTTTGTTTTATTAAAAGAGAAAATCAGGACTATCCCTCGAAGGATGCAAGGTGTGTGCTGTTGGCTGTTTCTATAGTAACCAGACCCGGAGTGCAGGGTGTTGTACAGAGGCTCTGCAGGTCTGCAGGCGGCATACTGCATCAGCATCAGCAGATAGATCCATGATTACTGACTTCTTTTTAAACCTCACAGTCTGATCAGACTGCTGTGTACGTCGTACCACTAAATATAGATATTATATATATATATATATTAAAATTACAGTGTAGTGTTGAAACGAGTAGTTAATGAGTCGATAGCTGGACTAGATTCAGCTTCTTTGCTCCTTAAATAAACTAATTAACAGTAAAAATAATCTTGAAAATTGAAATCAAGCAGCAAAGAACTCATTCTAATTAACAATAAAAATAATCTTGAAAATTGAAATCAAGCAGCAAAGAACTCATTCATCCGGTCGAAAGATGTTCTCTCTAATCATCTGGTCAACATTCAAAAGAAAAAGCCACTTAACGATCCCAAGTGGAATTCTCTTCTCCCCAATGAAAGTCTTCTGAGCTGTGTAATGGTAAAATTCAATCAATCACTAGATTTTGTTTTTTTGTAACTCGTGATGCCAAGACTCAACTTTGCAATTGTAGTAGTAAATTCAATCAACCACTACAGACGTACAACCCCGCCCCCCTTCTTAAGACAAGATACCAGGTCCTTTTGTCTTTGTAATGTAATCGTAAATTCAATCAACAGACAGAAGGGTGTGGAAACACTTCGTGGAGGGGTGGACTCCTGCAGCAGACAAAGAGGAGTGGCCCTCAGGTATAAATATCTAGGTGTCTGGGTCTCTTCTTCATCTTTGACTGCTCGTGTGTTGAATTGACCTTTTCTTTGCAAAGAAAATAAAACCTTGTCGGCCGGCAGAAGTCTCTATTTCATTCTTCACCAGCAGCAGAAAATTTCCACAACAGTTGATTGAAGGGTTATTCAAATGACCTGTTAGGCAAGGTGTTGGGGGTGATTGGGAGCAGTGAGTTCCCCCTCGTGGTCAATCAATCATTCAGGCTGTGACGATGCCGTTTCTCTGGAGCTTAAGGGAGGTGGTTAAATTGCACACTGCCCCCAGGTTTTCGAATTCCTCCTCGACTTACTGCGGACCTCATATCAACACATATTGGCCCAATTCCAATGCGGGCCACCCTTTAACCTACTCTCGTGCCATTTGCATGATCGCGTGGAGGGTCATTCCAAGCGAACTGGCCTCGAGTGGAAGTGGGTTATGAAGCCCTCCAACGCTCAGTCTGCATCAGTGCGTTACCTAATATTTGAAATTTGGGGAACTCGTTCTCAGTCTTCTTTCCGATCAGCTGAACTCTGTCGTTCACAGGCTAAATGTAGGGCCTCACACTAAATCCCAGGGAGAGGTAGCGTAGCAGGTGACCACCCGAAAAGTCTAAAAAACTTAAGTGGAAGTGGCTCTGACAGCACACGGCATAAAGACCACCCTTGATTGTCTGGCTTGAGTTAAGAAACATAATACGTCTTGTACGTCCTGATTCATAGCTGAACATACTTTGAAGCGATCATCACGAGGCACACGCACGTCCATAAAGTATTTCCAGGTGCAGAGTAATAACAGCACGCTGCTATCATGCTCTGTGCCAACATAATATTTCAGCTACAAACAGCCATATACATAACAGATTCGTTTCTGAAATATTTTGCGTAACAGTGTTTTTGTGGTTATAAGGTCGATGGATGGCGTCTACATGTGTGGTTCCCAGGTTCCCCATGAGGAGGTGTTTTTCAAAATTCAAGGCCAGCTTGGCTACGACAGTGTTCTGCATCGACATGCACTCCCATCTGGTCTGCACTTAAAAATCATTTGTATTCCAACACGATAATGATCCAAAAACACACCTCTGGGCTACGCAACGGCTATTTGACCATTTAATGGAGATGACATTCACTTGTCCTAAACCAAATCCAGACAGTTCAGGATGAGTTGGACCGCAGAGTGAAGGAAAAGCAGCCAACAAGCACTCAACATACAGTATTATGGGAAGAGTTTTGGAAAACCATTCCAGGTGACGGCCTTGCGAAGCTGACTGATAGAATGCAAAGAAAGCAAAAGAATATGAAGCATAAAACTAATTTCGCTTTGTTTGAACCATTTTTGTCAATAAACATACATATGCAGTCATGGCACCCCTGCATTTCTGCCACATAATGCCTACTTCTCCCAGAAAAATGTTGCCGTCTCTGATTTTTGGGGTTGGTTTGCTGCTTCAGGCACTAGATGTCCTGACAAGGCGTTATGAAAGAATTCTGGGGCGCAGTGTCAGAAAGATGGGTCCAAAGTTATATTAAGTTCTATTTTTGGAGTTTTGTGTAAAATGTATATTTTAGTTTCGATGCAAACTAAATAAATAAACATTTGTTACTGCATTTTTTGGAAGCAGTGCAATATGAGACAAAAATCTGACTGAATATTTTTGGCCATGACTAATTTACACCCTGAAAACGATCTCAACCGATCTGGCATGTATATAAGTGAACATGTGAAGCTGCTTTAGGGAAAGAAAACAACATTTCAAACTCTTCCCCATTAATTTACCCAGACTATAAATTAAAAACAACTAAGGACGAGAGCTGCAGACACAATGCGTCTGTGCTCCTCTGTGATGAAACGCGACCTCTTGTTTTCGTTACTTTTCGTGTTCGTGCCGACCTGCTGATTATATTCTGCGTGGTGTCCTGGGGTATGTGCAGCTGCTGAGGTGTCAATCCATGCTGCTCCAGTTGATTCGGGATCAGGTGACGGTGAGCTATTTCCACCCTCTCCTCCTGCGTGTAGCCTGAAACACACACACACACACACACACACACACACACACACACACACACACACACACACACACACACACACAGGTAAATATCCTACTTGCTACATAAAAAGAGCGCTCTGCAGATTTAGCGCTGCACTCCTATGACATCAGTCTCACAGCTCACAGACAGTTCCTAATATCTAGTTAGTATCTCATAGATGCAGCTCAGATAGATGCTGATAGTGTGTTTCAGTGTGTTTTAATAAAACAAGGCATAAATCATAAGATCTCAGCACAGTACGTGCAAAGAACATGAAGTATTTCATTTGAATGAATAAATTCTTGTTTTTATCCGTTCTCTGACTACGCGGTCGTAAATTAAGTCATATCCACGTACTCGTGGAATGTGACCCTGTAGCTAAACCCCACCTGGTATCTGCAGCACCTCCATCCTGTCCAGCAGGGCGGGCGGGATGGTCGCGGTGGTGTTTGCGGTGGCGATAAAAAGCACTTGGGACAGGTCGAAGGCCACGTTGAGGTAATGGTCTGTGAAGCTGTGGTTCTGCTCTGGGTCCAGGACCTGAGGGAAGACGTGGACATTTTTTATTTTTGGTATTTAATGAATTTTCAGAACAAACAGAAGAACATTGAGGTTAAACTGGTCAGGAAGCAAACAAAACAAATGCCCGTTTAGAAGCTTTAGCAAAGGTTGAGGTCAGGCTGAGAGGTTCTGTTTGGTAAAGACACTCGATCTTACTACACAGGTAATCCGAGTGAGAGCTGACCTCCAGCAGTGCAGCTGCAGGGTCTCCTTGCAGGCTCTTGCCCAGTTTGTCCACCTCGTCCAGGAGGAACACGGGATTATTGACGCCGACCGTCTTCAGACCGTTGATGATGCGGCCGGGCATGCTCCCTACGTATGTACGCCTGGAGAAACGGGCAAGGATTTCAACTACTGACCAACCCGTGTGAACATTTCCACTGAAATCCACATGTGAAAAGTGCAGAAGTACTGTGCATTCATTTTACGTCATATCGTGTTATTATCGCATGTTCGCCCTAAAATAAACGATATTTTTGAACGGTTGTAAAATGGACCTTCACTATCTCTTGCTCTCCTGCTGTTGGTATGCCGGACACATGTTTCTCATCTGGCTGAGAGAGACGGTGTCTCAGCTCTGCTTAACGTTCCTTTAAATTACCAGGATCAGCTCTGCAACCTGAGATGAACTCTGCTGCCCCGCTCACCTCCACACTCACAAAGAGCACTTGTCAATTAAACCGAACACAGAACTCTAGTGGAGTGTGTGTGTGTGTGTGTGTGTGTGTGTGTGTGTGTGTGTGTGTGTGTTTTGACAGAGTTCAGACTCCTTCCCAAAGGAGGCTGTTAACAGACTAATCAAAGTTGAGCTTAGAGGAAACTGACAAACTCTAATGTTTTGTTTTTTATGGACTCAGGTTACAAAGGAAGTTCTGCACTTTGTTCTGATTTATACACAATAAACCTGATGTATGATATGACAGAAACGCCGCAGTCCTCTTTCAGTCCTACTGATGTATTTTGTCCATAATTACAGTTATCGGATTACAGCTCATTCAATTCATTAACGCTGAAAACTGTATTACCCATGACCTCCCTCTGAAGCTAAAAAAAGCTAATGTCTATCTGGGGTGGTGACATAAGCCGAGGACCTTCTGGTGCCCGCCGAGTTTATCTCCATAAGTCCCCATGTTAAACACTTCACAGCAGAAATAAACATGTTTACAGCCTGGTACAAAAAACAGTTTTGGTCTCTGTAGCTAATTTCCCCGTTCATGACAACTGTACTGAGGGTGAATTTATATACAACTCACCTGTTCACATTATATTAAGGCTTAAAGTTATGCAGGATTAAGAGCGTGGACGCTTTGACTGACAGGTACGACCCATCACAGATCGCTTGTTTGAGCATCCGCACTTCATCCAGCTCCATCCACGCTCCGGGTCTTTGCCCAGTTCTGGATTAGCAGGCAGGACTACCATGATGGCAAAGCCACCAGACTCTGAGCTTCACACGGCGACGTCACGGCTACTACATCCATGTTTTCTGCTGTCTATGGTGCTAACTGACAGAATACTAATGGAATAATTCAAGATTTGAAATGCAAATGTAATTATTGTTTCATGAATAAAAGTCAGGTTCTTGTCTTCAGGCTTGTCAGAGTTCATGTCAAGTCTGAATCAAGGTTATTGTCACTGTTGTTATTAAAACTGGTAAACTGAAAACTCAAACTGGGTCTGAAAAAACATTAAAAAAATAAATAAGATAAAAACTTATAGTTAAATAGAACTTTAAAAGCAGTTTCTTCAGTTTTATTGTTTGCATTGTCATGTCTAAATGACAACGTGTCGTGTCTGTATTGTAATATTTATTCTGAACTGCCCGCTGACAAATATCTCTGTTTTATAATAAATAAAAGAAACACTAAAACTAATAAAAACTGAAGTGGAATGAGCAAACCCGCTCCCCAAACACGGGAGTTGAAACGAGGAACTAATAAAAAATGACAACTGCAATGTCTGTGGTGTGAATGTGGAGGTCCCGTCACAAGCTCTGCCGTCCTTTCTTCTTAAAGTACCTCGACGCGCACATCTGCATTTTAATAATTACCCTTTAAATTACACACAGGTGGCCCACGCCGGGACGAGGCGTTGACGAGGTTTTCCTGAAGCTTTGGAAAGTACAAATATAAAAAGGTTTTCAGAAGTGTGTGTAATTTATGTGTGTGTTATCTAAACACATGTGGACATATGTTCCAGTCAGCAGCTCATATACGCACAGAGCCGACATACGCTCCACTATCCAAACATTATATTCTCATTCTTACGTTTGCCAGGAAATATTACATCTTCAAATGAATGAATCACATATATATATATATATGACATGGCAGTATATGGAACTGTGTTTGCCTCGCCTCGACCTGTGTGGTCCGGCACCATAATCGTGAAAACTAACCGTCTATGTTGTGCTCATAAAACATCTGGCCATACCTGTGTCCTCTGATGTCGGACTGGTCACACACGCCGCCCAGAGCGATGCGGTGAAACTCTCTGCCGAGAGTCCGGGCTATAGAGCGTCCCACGCTGGTCTTGCCCACGCCAGGGGGCCCCACAAAGCAGAGGATGGGGCCCTGAAAGACACGGCAGCAACATGAGACTGACAGATTTCTGAAGACTTTTTGTCTTTACGTGTTTAACGGACAGAGGGAAGCACCTTCAGTGAAGTCTTCAGCTGTCTAACAGCCAGGTACTCCAGCACGCGTCTCTTCAGCTTGTCCAAGGCGTAGTGATCGTTGTCCAATAGCGTGCGAGCCGCTCGGATGTCCAGGCAGTCTGAAGAGTGTGCGTGCGAATGTGGACGTGGGACGGACGGACGGATGGATCCGAGACAGAAAAGGTGAAGACAGCGAGCCGGGGAGTAATTCGAGAAGGAGTGGAGGAAGAGGGGGCAGAAGAAAACAAGTTTGCGTGAAGTTTGGATGAAGCTTCTTGCTGCACATACCGTGCCTGAAACCGGACGAACCCGCTGACCTGAACTCCGCTGCTTTAGAGTCTGTCTAATGTTATTATGTAAATCAGTGATATCCTGATGCTGTGGCCGCCACCACGAATACAGATGTCTGTGTCATACAATGTGATGGAAACGAGCGCGGGTTCACATCTGGACATGACTGATACTAAAGCGCACACGACAGGCGGCAAATTGACATAGATTCGAATCAACATGTCAACCAGCTCTAATTTCAGTGACACATCTTAATTTTACAAACGCTCTGCCTCGATTGACAAGAAGTCTGTCAACATGTGAAGTCTTTTATCTCGTGTTCGCAGTCGAGAATCGTTCAAATTTCAGATTTCTTAAAAAGGAAGTTTGGTGTCATATTTTCCCCCCAGACAAAGCAGGGACCTTTAATTTAATTTAAACTTCTAACATGTTTATTTAATACTACAAACCACCTCATAACGTGTTGAGTGGAAGTCTAATGCTCATTCTTCTTTTTAGCTTTAGCAGCTGCACTGTTTACTGTGATGAATTACAAACACGAGGAAAAATTCCTTTCGCATGTGAAAACTTCTTTTACTTTGTTTGCTCAGTAGAAGAGTTGATGTTAATTATTTAAGTCAGTCTAAAGACAGCAGAGCGCTCATTGCTTAAACATGAGGCAGGAGGAGAAAAAACACGATGCCGGAGCTGTCACGCATCTTTTCACACTCGGACGCTCGTAGCGACTTGGCCAGACATGAGAAGCATCAGAGATCTCAAACCAAACACCTTTAGCTTCGTTTACCTTTGGTGCTCTTGCTCCACGGTAACTCGACCATCAGATCCAAGTAGTTTCTGGTCAGGGCGAACTCTGGCATGGACTGAGGCATTTTCTTCAATCTAAATACAGATGATTGAGATTAAACGTCTGACTGTGCATTAAACAGAGAACAGCAGATCTGATACATCAAACCTTTAAAACGCTCTACAGCATGCTCTGCTTTATCATCTGTTTCAGTGGTTTCCAAACTTTTAATTAAATGTATTTCATAATATATATTCAATCTATTCAACAGAGGAACTGACAAACTGTACAGTGAACAAAACAACTGCAGGACGTTTGTCTCCAACAAGTGATTTGGATGAATTCTGAGCAGTTTTCCTGATATTCTTATGTCATGTATTTTTAACGATCATCAGTCATACATACTTAAATACACCTAAGAAGATTAGAGCCACATGTGAAAACGAAATAATTTAAAAAATGTATTTTTTTTAATTATTTTAGATTTTTATTTTTTTTAAGACAGAATTATAAAAATGAGGGAGGGAAGGAAGTAAAAAAAGTTAAAAAGGAAGGAAGGAAGGAAGGAAGGAAGGAAGGAAGGAAAAAAAATGACGAAAGGAAGGAAGAAAGGAAGAAAGGAAGGAAAAAAACGACGAAAGGAAGGAAGGAAGAAAGGAAGGAAGGAAGGAAGGAAGGAAGGAAAAAAAAGGACGAAAGGAAGGAAGGAAGGAAGGAAGAAAGGAAGAAAGGAAGGAAAAAAACGACGAAAGGAAGGAAGGAAGGAACGAAGGAAGAAAGGAAAAACACAACGAAAGGAAGGAAGGAAGGAAGGAAGGAAGGAAGGAAGGAAGGAAAAAAACGACGAAAGGAAGGAAGGAAAAAACAACGAAAGGAAGGAAGGAAGGAACGAAGGAAGAAAGGAAAAACACAACGAAAGGAAGGAAGGAAGGAACGAAGGAAGAAAGGAAAAACACAACGAAAGGAAGGAAGGAAGGAAGGAAGGAAGGAAGCGACGAAAGGAGGGAAGGAAGGAAAAAAAACGATGAAAGGAATGAGGGAAGGAAAAAAACAACAAAAGGAAGGAGGGAAGGAAGGAAGGAAGGAAGGAAAAAAAAAAACAACGCTTGTTGTAATAATACTGAATTTACTGAGCAGTGTCAGTAATAATGTATGGGGGCGATGGGGCACACTCACAATTTTGTTTAGAAATTTTCTAGTTCAAATTATTTCTTAAAAAAAAAAAGTCAGACTTCTGAAAAAAAAAAGGTCCTCTTCATTATAAAAGGCTTTTTTTTTTTGACAAAGCCAGTATCTTCTTCTCCCTGACACTTGATGAGCTTTTAACTTTTTAATTACTTTTCTTTTTTTTTTCTCTTTCTTTAAAGATAATTTTTTTGGCCTTTTCAAGCTTTATTTTGATAGGGACAGCTACAGAGTGACAGAAATGGGGAGAGAGAGAGAGAAGGGGAATGACATGCAGAGAAGAGCCACAGGTCAGATTTGAACCCTGGGCCGTCGTGGCATGGACTGAGCCTTTCTGTGTGATTAAATACATTTCACTGATAATTAGTAAGATGAAGCTGTGAAATTCACCTCTTGAGCTCTTTCAGGCAAACTCTGAGTGCAGTTTCGGGCATGTTGGCCCTGTGGATCTTCTTCTCCAATGCCGCGGTGTCATCCTCATCCTCGTCTTCATCTTCGCCTTCCAGATTGAACTGCCGGCCGGGGAACACTCCACCTTTACGCACCGACAGCACCTGAACAGACGAGAGGCGGAGAGGTGAACGGGCATAGGAATAGACATTTTCGAACAGAAAAGGTGAAAGTTGTTACCCTCTTCTCGTTGTCGGGACTGATTTTCCTGGTCTTCTGCAGCAGTTTCAGTCCGTCTATCTGTCTGGTCAACATCGGCAGAGCCTTCTTGAATCGCTCCTCCAAGCTCACCGCATCCAGGACCTTCACGGCACACGTGGACAAACAGACGCAAACAAAGACGATGTAAAATCATGAAGCAGACGTCACATTTTTTAAAAGGTAAATCATTTTTTGGCGACAAAGACCCAACAGCACTTCACCTGTAGTTTCTCCTTGTTTGAAGTGCGGATCATGGAGGCCACCACATCGGGTAGAGTTTCCCTGGGCAGACTGTCCAACAGACGCCTGAACTTAGCCACCACCGGTACGGACGTGTCCAACATACCTAACAACTACAAACACACAAAAACATGTTCGATTTACAGGCACGCTTAACCGCTATCCAGTCCATCACCGCTCATTGCTGTAATAAACAAGATGAATGTTGCCTGTGTCTTATTATTTTCGATAAATCTACAGATTCCAGAGTTCACTCAGCGAGAGCGGAGCCAGGTCTGGCATAAATTGTGAATTGTGAAAGACAGAAGCTTTCCGATTCCTCTTTGACGCAATTACTTTGTGTTATGGCTTTTCCAACCGCAGCGCTGCAGGTGTATCCACAGTGAGACGGGATAACACAATATTATTCATCCTGGAGGAAACCTGATATTACTGCAAAGATATACAAAGATTAAAGTCTGCACTAATATTGTTAGTTTAGTTTTAGACTCCACTGGTTGACTTGTGTTAATGATAATATAATGATAACTTTATTTACATAGCACCTTTAAAAACAGATCATTAAAAACACATAAAACATAAAAGATGACGACAGGACAGTGGGCTGACTTAAAGGTTCCCTGTTAAGCTTCTGATTTCTAGTAGCGCCCTGGAGCTGTTTTTCTACAAGTGGGTCACCAATTTCCACAGATCAGGTGGACGTGATGCTCCGAGATATGCTTCAGCGCTCCAGCAGGGAAGAACAAAACTGGAAGTCAATGAAGTCGGATTTGAAGCGCTTTGAGAGAGTTTTGCGAGGAAGGAAACGCATCGACTCCAGAACGACCCAAAGTGACCGACCCAAGGATCTAAGGCTGCGGTCTGGCTCGTATTAGGTTGGCATGCTGGCAATACAGTTAAGGGCCAGACCCAGACGGGCTTTCAAAGTGATCAGTGAAATCTTAAAATGAATCCTGAAACGCACGTGGAGCCAGCGGAGAGACGCTAAAAATCGGTGGAATGTGATGTCGTCCGTTAAAACCAGGTGAGAAGACAAGTTGGAGGCGCGAGAGTGATTTCTTTGTTGATATACCCGAAAGGACAGAGTTGTCCTGTAGTCCAGTTTTGAGAATATAAAAAAGTATGGATAATTTCTTCAAGGTCTGACTTTGGGAGCATGGATAGAAAAAAAGCCTGGACACGTTTATAGACATGCGGCTGAAAGGTGAGGTCTGAATCAAACAATCCAGGTGTCCAAACATTTCCAAGAAGTCCAACAGAGATGCACTTATCTGGTACAAACACTGTATGAATTATAGCACAGGACAGGGAATATAAGTGAGGCATGTAACTGCCTACAAACACATTTAGGGGCCCGATAGTTATTAAAGGTTCCCTGTTGAGCTTCTGACCTCTAGTAGCACTGTAATGCTCCGAGATATGCTTCAGCGCTCCAGCAGGGAAGAAGAAGAAAACTGCCAGCTGATGAACGTGGACGTCAACAAAGTCGATTTAAAATGGAAGGAAATACATTCAGCAAAATGCCACAGAAGTGTCACATGGTTTTTGGTGTTTTTCAGTGACGTTCACGACAGAATCGTGTCTGTTTCTTTGTTTCCGTGTCGCCTGCTGGCCTGAAGATCACATCAAATATCGGTTTCCGTCCTTGTTCCTTGTGTTCTTGTGATTCCATTGATGTTATTATGAACTGTCCACAGATCTTTTGCAATATTACATTGAGCAACATCACTCCTAAGTTGTTCAAATTGCTGGCGTCTTCATCTTACTCACCTGTTGCCAGTTAAGCTCATTCATCGTTAGTTCTTCCACCAGCTGTTTTACCACTTTTCCAGTCTTTCGTTGACACCGTCCAATTTATTATTTTATTTTTTTCCAGGAACACGTTGCTGGCGTCAAATTGGAAAATCATTTTTCAAAAACAATAAAAATGTTTCAGTTTTCCAGCATCTCATGTTGGATAAGGGGTTTTAATGGGGTTGCAGAATAAACCCAGATGCATCACATTTCTGCAATAATGTCATATTTTAAGTTCCAAGTTTTTCTTTGTTTTCTTTTAAATCTAGGCTCTTTAAATGAATCTTAGAAATCACTGTAACTGCTTTATTTTATCGCCTTCTTTCCCTGTGATTCTGTGTTTTCATTTTTTTTTACCACCGATTCAGCCAAACCCTTTAGCGTAACCAAGTACTCTTGCAGAAGGTGTGTACACACACCTGTACGGCAGCCTGGTAGAAATTCTGGCTCAGCTCCCCCAGCTCTCCGTCTCCTGCTGTAGCACCTTCTGTCGCCGAGGTTGTGTACTGATCCAGTTTATCCAGCTGCTCCACCTGCAGTCATATACATATATTTTTTTTTTGCAATTAGACTGGCACGTACTGCAGTTACTCACGTGTAGGCGTATTTGTGTTTTAAACACTGAGTGGCAGGTGTTTGTGGTTCTTTATTGGCTATAAAAATAAAAGATGTTTGAGTAGAATGATGCACCCCGTTCAGGAATGCACCTTTAAACAATGCTCTACTGGAAAAAACCATATTAGAAGATTAAAAAGGAACCCAGTGGAGTTTGTGACTGCAGGGAGCACAATGAGGCAATGTTCTGATGAAAGGATCAAAATGTTTTTACGGATAGACGCGGTGCATTTCGGTGAGCAGCACCACGTGTTTTACCTCTGCGAGGACGAATGGTCGCTCCTTTAGCAGACTTGACACGCGAAAGCGGCACAACCCGGTGATGAGGAGGGTGTAGTGGGGCTTCGGCCAGTTACTGCCCACCACCTGCACCGCTATCCCTGCTGTACCAATCCTACGGAGACAGAGACGGAAAGCGAGAAGAAGTTGGTGATGACAGACAACTCAGCGGCTTATCCCTTATTAAACCTACGAGTCGAACATCACACCTTTGGTCCAGTCAGAACTGCTGCAGTGTGCAGGATAACAACAGTATGTAGCTGTTAGGATGATTGAAACTGAGTAGCTGCTCCTTTTTTGTGGACTGGCCCGGGGTTTTCATTGCGTCTCCCGTGATTCACATGCTGATTTTTCATTCCTGTTTTCAACGCTTGATCCAGCTTATTTTCTACATCTCTTAAGAGCCCGAAAAAAAAAAACCCAACCCAGACCGACAGACCTGCGGCCCATTTGGCGCTCGTTAAAATGATATGTAGTGTTGACACGTTGTTACAACACGCAGCGTCAGGGCCTCAGTGAGTCAAAGACGAGAGTGGTCACAGCACTTGTTATGTGTGAGGCCTCCATGATTTAATGGCACAAAATCTTGGAGGGTCACAGCTCCGATAGTTTCCAATAGCTGAGTGTCTTAAACTGCTATCTTACAGTGATATCTTTGATTTTTATACTAAAAGTTAAAGACAACCGATTGGGAATACCTGTGGCTTCAGTTTATGTAAGACAAAGAATGCACGCCTGCACGAATAATGACGACAGTTGCCGGCTGTTGGCCTGACGGTGGCCTGTTTCATTTCTGGTACAGCACAAGTGGAGTTGAACGGTGACCATGAACTTGAAGCTTGTTGGCAGCTGATATCCGGATAACTTTCTGAAAATTTCTCAAGAGGTTTTCTTCAGGAAATTGTGGAAAATTGCCGCAAACTTTCCGTGCTTCTAACTAAGGCGTGAATGGACGGTGGAAACACCAACAGGATTTCTAAGATAAATCTGCAGGTTGCAGTCATCTCTGGGACTCTCTCGGCACGGAGCCTACGAATAAATCTGTTCTCTGGGAAATAGGAGGACGAGTGATAGGCAGCATCAAGCATCCTGTGATATTTTTTTGACGCTCCCGGCTGGACGGCAGATCCAGGCAGAGCGCCTCGTCGACCCCTATGATTGGTAGCGCACAGCTGTGGGAAGCCGCAGAGGGAGGAAACAAACCTCCCCAAAAAACAAAGAGCACAACTCGAGAACAGATTTGTACACTGCAGGACCATAGATCTCCATCAGATGAACCGGATAACCTCGAACAGCGGGCGTACAGAGACAGCTACCGACTGGAATCTCTCTCAAGATTCCTTGTGGAATTTTGTTTCATCATCAGCCTGATATGTAATTTCACTTTCACGTAGGTAAACTGTTTTTACAGTAAAGAAAAACGGTCAGCCGTGTTTACCAGAAGTTTACCGTAAAAAATATAATATAACCTTTTCTAATATTCTGGTAAAAGGATGTTAGTACTGTTAATTGCACTTTTAAGGTTGCCACTTTATTCCACATTTTAAAGTATCTGTAGATTTTACAGTGGAAAAACTGCCAAACCATGACAGTAAAATACTGTGCCATTAAATATTAGGGTGTTTTACTGTATAATGAACAGTCCCTTAAATAAAATACTACTTTATTCTATAGAAAATCCCTAAAAATGGCGTATAAATAAAAGTTTTTGAAATATGACTGTTCATATTTCATATTTTACGGTCTTTTACTGTAATGGTTTGGCATTTTTTCGTCATAAAATCTACAGACATCTTGTATAGTGCAGAATACACCTGCTGTCATGACAGACTATTTTAACGTCTGTCGTGATGGTGGTGCTTGGAATATTTTCTGAGGTGGTACACGCCGTAAAAAGTTACACTGCTCTGGGATATGATCTAGTCGTCTATATTCTGGTTGCGCACCAGATGTGTGAACATGGGGACCAATGACATTCTAAAACTGCAATCAGAGACACTAAAATAACTAAACACCCTTCGTCCCCAACACACTGACAAATCTAACTCTTTCTGGGACCGTGCATACCTTTTTTCGGGCAGCCGGCATTTGCCTCAACGAGTCAAGATAAAAACCGTTCACCTCTGACCTCTTTTACTTCCTGCGCCACCCATCCGCCCTGATCCCTCTGCTGAGGTCAAGTGAGGAATCAAAACAATAACAAGGCAGAACACAACATGCCACACACCTTGAAGCCGAGCCACCACCTCAACCCCCTCGCCTGAAAAGACGGGACATCAGAGAGAGTTTCCTACTTTCCTGTCAAGATTCACTTTTTTGAAGACTCCCTTCAACGCAAACACGTATCATGTGGTGACACCGCCTCCTCGAAAACAGTCGGCACTCTGTTGAAAGGCACGCCACAAGATCCAGCACTGGTAACAATCTACAGACCGCCAAAGTCCTCTAGAAATGTTGACACCTCCACTGAACCTCTTTCGGTTTTTTGATGTTCACACTGAACTTTGCGGGATTTTTTTGCAACAGACACCAGTTTTAAAGAAAGATTCACTGATTTAGTGTAAGCTGGATTGAAAACAGACCTCCTCTGTGCAGATTGTGCACATATTTTGCTATGTGAGAAGGCTGCTTTCTGCAATAGGCCAATTTCATCTGACGTGTTCTTGTTTTTTTTCCTGTGTAAAGCACTTTTAGTTGCTTCTGTGTGCTACAGAAGTAAAAAGCTGCTTCGTCTTGTGTGTCGAACTTGAATTCAAATTCAGCAAGGAGCTTTCAACGTCTACATTAATGAGACAAACATGAGAGCACGCCGTGACTAATACAAACGTGTAGCTATGGCGCAAAACAATCAGCATCCGTGCACAGACAAAATATGTTTCTGATTTCGCCCTTGCAGCGGCGAGGACATAAATTCCTGGATTACGTGTCACGTTAAGTGGCAGCCACCTCAGAGAAGATGCTGATTGATTTGCCTTCTGAAGGTGCTGCGGCTTTAAATCAAAGACACATGTACTAAATTAAAGGGAAAAGCAGATTACATTTTATTTAAATGAATCATTTAATCCCTCTTTTTCCCCTTTTTAACATCCATGGCAAATGACTGTGGTCTACCACAACAACGTGAGGGACGTCAGTTTATTCTCTTATATTTTTCTGTTCTATGCTTTAATCCATTCGATGCGGTTATTTAGGAGCAGTGAGGGAGGCGTCGGCGCAGGTCGAGTGCTTTACCCTGGGGCAGTGTTACTCAAACTTCTCATGACAGACGTTAAAATAAAGTCAACCCTGTTCGTTTATTCCACACACTCTACAAACGTCTGTAGATTTCAGGGCCAAAAACTGCCAAACGATGACAGTAAAAGAGATTTCAGGGCCAAAAACTGCCAAACGATGACAGTAAAAGACGCCATTAAATATGACTGTGTCTTCCTGTATACAGTAAAACACAGGGATACTTTAGAACCTTTATTGATACGCCATTATAAGGGATTTTATACAGAATAAAGTAGTATTTTATATTAGAGACTGTTAATTATACAGTAAAACACCGTAATATTTAATGGCTTTTTGGTTTTACAGTCTTTTACTGTCAAGGTTTGGCCACAGAACTTTTAAAATATGGAATAAAACGCCAAAGTTAAACATGAAATCAACATTACTAACATCCTTTTCTCATAATATTATATTACATTTCTGGCAACCACAGCAGACAGTTTTTTTTTTACAGATAATTGTTGACTATTGTTGCACTTCTCTTTCTAATATTTCCTGTTTGGAGCCAGGATTGCAGCGTTCGTTTTACCTCCACTTACTACGTTAACGTCTCATTTTAGCTCATAACTAATCACGGATGTATGCGAGAGCCGTGCTCTACCTGCAGGAAAGTCCTGCAAAGTATTTTAATAGTATTACATGTTGGGTTTTTTTAATTAATGTATCTCAGCGATTCAGATGGTAGGAGGTCGCCTACCATCGGTGGGATTCGTTCCACAGTTTGCTGACAGAGAAACAAACAATTGCTACTTAGTAACCAGACGGGCGGCAGACTGCTGGTGAAAGGTTAAAGTCCAGCATTCTGATTGTTTTTGACTTCAGGGCCGCTGTAGACTTTTCTACAAACAAATCACACACTGCAACTTCAGTCAAAAAGCATGAACCGTGCACAGGAAAAACAAGTCAATTAGACTCAATACGACAAGATGCATCGCTGCCTGTACTTTTAGAGGCATAATAAAAAAGGAGGAGGTGGATTGTATACTTTGTCATGATAAGACCCTACCTGCTTAAATTAGATTATATAGGAACTGAGTGTTGGTTAGGATCTCCCACAGACAGTTTGCAGAAAGCCTTAAATAAGAGGAGGGGGTTGTGATCATTAATACACATACAGCTACATATGCATGAACCTAAATCTATTCATCCATCCATATGAAGTTCATTGGGACACATTTATATCAAATGTTGTATCATGCATGGTCACTTTCTTTTGCAATACTCTTTTTATATATTATGCCACTTTTATTTTGTATTGTAGGTTTTAGATATTTGTCTGTTTATTGTGTTTTTTCTACTTTTTTCTTAATTTTTTTTATCAATAAAGTATATCTAATCTAATCTAATCTAGTTGTGACCATCTATTATTATTATGTTATTATCTCACGACCCCTTTTGGTTAGTTTGTGACTCCTTGGAGGGGTCCTGACCCCCAGGTTGAGGCTCACCTGTGCAGCCAGGGCTCCATAAAAAAACAAAAACACACAAACTTTCTAACTACATGACAACATGTGGGTTACTTGTGCAACGTGGGCAGGTCGTCGGTGTCGTGCTCGGGGTCTCTGGTGTTGGGGATCACTCCTATGATTGTGCTTTTCAGCGAGGTGCCCCGCAGCAGCCGCTGGCTGACCAGGTGCATGTTCCGCGGGGAGTCCACGCTGAGCCTGACGGTGGAGCCCGGCAGGAGCACGCCTTCGTGGGTCAGCAGCAGCGGCAGACGGCTCGGTATCTGGATCCCAGCGTCCGAGCTCATGGTTCCGTTGTTGTTTTCCAAACAGCCAAGGTCAGAGTTTGGAAAAAAAAGACACAAACCTGCAAAACAAACACACGGGCAAGGAAGGCTTCCGGTGTGCGCTTTTCAAAATAAAAGTCCCGAACGCGTGTTTAGCCTCTTGTGAGCGAAAATAAAGTGTTTAAAACAATAATGTTCCTCAAATACAAACGTGTTTAATGTTATGTTTTTTTTTACACATAAAATAACATATTTAGCCCCGTTTGTTCGTATTTCACTTCCTGTTTACGTTGGAGAGGCTACGGTTAACACAGAGGGACAAAATACTGTGCGTCATTGCATAACATTTAAAAAACGCGAACTAGGTTTTGCAGTTTTTTTTATTGGGTTTTCAGCGACAACATTCAGCATATACACTTTTCTCTATCCAGCTGTTAGATGACAATTGTAAACCTTATATCCAAATTAAGATTACAAGCAAATGAGAAACATGAAAAACAAATATTCACTCCCAATTAAAAATAGATCAAATATACACATTCAGACATTCATATATACAAGCACACATACAAATAAATAATCAAGAAGCCAGCAGGACACTAAACATTGTGAGGCACTGTGTGGATTATGTAAAATAGGCAGTAGAGGAGGAAGGTTAACCATTCTTATTGTGTTAATAAAGACACGACAGGACTCCATCGCTTAGTAAAGATGGACTTTTGGAGCCTTAATAACAACGGAGCAGTTTCAACTGCAGCTCCACTGTTACCTCTGTGCAGAGAGAGGAGACTCATAATTCATTCATAATTGCACTCTCTTCAATTAGGTTTCACAATGCACATTTGCACAAGTTATTGCATATGAGTCCATATGTATATTTACCATAGAACCATATGTTTTTCCTCTTTAGAGTTTATTCTATTTATATTGTTTTACCTCATGCCTGTATTTAGTGTGTGCCTGTTCAGTTTTGTTAATAAAGTACTCTATCTATCTATCTATCTATCTATCTATCTATCTATCTATCTATCTATCTATCTATCTATCTATCTATCTATCTATCTATCTATCTATCTATTGTTGTGGAGAAATTGCTGAAGTCATAGGTCAATGGTGAGGTCAGGAAGGAAGAAAGTGTTCAGGAGCCTCTGATGTCTTATGCTGTATTATTTATTGACGCTTGATCAAGGAGACACTCTCAAAGTTCATCAGAAGTGCCTGAGTCGGTCTCACATTCTGCCCAACTCATTCTGGTGGATCTATCTATCTATCTCTAATTTAACACTTACTACCTACTTTGCAGATTAAGAGTTTACTTACAAAATACAGGGTCATTTAAAAAAACATGATTTGAACATGATGATCAGTTACAACCTTTACTTAATATGGAGGTCTTCCACAACAGCCAATTTAATAGTTGCAACCATGTATTACTGGCAGATTAGCAGGTCAAGGTTAGGGTTAGGGTTAGGGTTAGGGTTTGGTTAAAATATATTTGCATATGTTTTCTGTGTCGGAGAGCTCGCTCAGCTTACATAGAATAAACTACTAGTTTATAGTATCCATCTATACTCTACCCATTATCGGGAAAAGTGAACACAAGTACATTTTTTGTCTTGGTTACAGATACCATATACTGTTTATTGTAGCTTCCAGAGTTAATTCAGTATTAAAGAGCATGCATTCATTTGTATTATCATACTTTTATACTTGTATTAATTAATGTTTTCCTATAACCTTTATACAAATTACATTCAGAAGAAAAAAAAACAATTTGCCAAAATATAACAATAGAGGACCTACAGGAGAAATAATAAGATCAACACAGTGTTGAAATACCTGCATGTTATTAAGCAAGACAACACTGAAATAACAATGACAGCATATTTAAAGACCTTTCATTAATGACTGGACTCTGGACACAAGGTTAGTTGATAAAAATAGCAATTTAATTTTTATTTCTTTCATAAAAGTATTGTCACGTAGAATTATACATTTCCAAAAAATAAATAAATTCAATATTCTTGTGTATAAAAAATCTGTTCCTAACGACCACAGACAACAACCATCCACGTGTTTGCAGTTATCATCTCTCCATTGTTGCCAGTCAGCCGTTGGAAATATCACTTTATATTCACAATAAGGGATCTTTGAATACACCTTAAAATGCTCTTATGGTTACAAAAAGACAACCATACAGTTACATATGATTGATAAAGTATAATAAAAAATACACTTGCTGCATTTACAGTTGTATAGCAATACACTAAAAATCATCATCATTCATCTGTTACATCATTATAGGGCTTCTTTTGCATATGAGATGTGCAGTCTTGAGAGTAAACTTTCTGTGGAGACTAAAATAAAAGTGAAACATCACATTTCTTATTCAGAATGTGTCGTGTAAATAAATACATTTGAATGTAATGCAAACTTTTATTTGTTTTTGTTTTATTTTTTTACTGAATTTACTCAAATGTACATACTCTGCACTTCTGGTTAGATGCTAACTACATTTCGTTGTCTAAGTACCTGTTACTTTGTTCAATGACAATAAAGTTGAATCTAATCTAATTTAATGTTGTTGGCACTAAACCTTGAAACAACTTCATGTGATGGAAGTACAGAAGGGTTAAAGGAATGTTATACTATAAACTGACTAAACCAGCAAGTCAGGATTTGCAGGCAATGAACCACGTGCATCCATGTAAAAGTTGCCACCACTGCAACTCACTTACAAAAACATGACTCTTAGAAAAACTGAGTGCACAAAGTAGTAAAAAAAAGAAAAGAAATGAATGCATGAATTTCATTATAATTACAATAATTATTAAAAGTGTGTGCGTCCTGACTTCTGGGGGTAAAATAGACAAGACTGCCAGAATTCGACTGAGTATATTTACTTATCAAAAAGGAATTTCTCTGCTTGACTGAGCTCTTGTCATCTCATACCTAGACTACTGAAACTTGACTGATGTGCCTGTATGTGACCAACTTCTTCCACACTACAATGCTCCTCCACAACCTGCACTGGCTACCACGGGTTGCTCATATCCGATTCAAGACACTGCTACTTGGCTACCATGCGGTGAATGCCTCAGACCATACACCCTAGCCCATCCACTATGAAGAGGCCAGCGCAATTGTGCAACAAAATCCTGTTTTGCTTTCTCAGCTCTACAGTAGCAAAACAAGCTCCACGTCGACATTTCATTTCGGCCTATGCATACTCTATTTTTTGTTAATTCACTTGCACGATTCCTGCAATTTTTGGGTTATATCATGTTATATCATATATCATAAATCGATCCTAATAGCCTAACTTCAATCCTTTTTCAGGGTAGACTTATCCTTATATGTATTGGTCAAGGACTTTTGACATTGAGCCATCCACCAATAGGTTCAATCTGATGGAATGTGCGTAATTTAAGGAAGTGCATCTCCATTACTGGACTTTACAAGTGTCAGTCAAAAGACCTTAGAAGGCATAAAGCAGGTCTAATACACATCTTTATTCTATAATTTTGAGCTTATCAACACCTAACCCTAACTTTACTTCATTGTCATTGATAACACTGGGGAACAAATTGAAAAAAAATTATGCTGAGTTAGATTTTTATGCTGATTCCAAAATTGCAGTCCAGGACCAGGTTACTGTCGGGAATCTGCTGCACTACAAACATCCTGAAACACAATTAATGAACAACCAATGAATCAATACACAACCACGGCCTCATTAACACTTACTGTCTGTGACCTCTGAAGTATCATCAATGATTAACAGACATCAAAAGAGCCAATTAATAACACTGGGGAACAACTTAATTTTTTTTTTTCTGTTGAGTTAGATTTTTATGCTGATTCCAAAGTTGCAGTCATTTTTTTTCTAGCACGTCAAGTTTTTTTCTCCACAGCTGACACTCCAGATAAGCAAAGTTCCTCTGATTAGCTGTAGTAAGACTTGCCAGCTGATTACGATTGGACTCATCTACAGCTACGTGGCAACTTGTTTGTGCAGTCACAATCGAGACAGTGCATTGAGAGGTGTGTGCAGCTCCCAATAGGTCAGTACTGTCAATATCTGCAAACAGAAAACCAGCATAGTAGGAATGAAGAGGATTTGTGCTGCTTTTCTCTTCACCTTGTAACCATGGGCATATTGCTGTAAGTTCTATTTGGTTTGATGCTGTTTTTATAGTTTTCAAAGCTTGTAACTATTCCATCTTAGTGTTTGATTTACATAGGTATATATTTCCTTTGTTCCAGATCATGTCTGCTCCTGACTCATTTTGCTATATTTGTGGTAGTTTCACCATTCCAAGTCAGAGGAAAGCAAACATCAGTGCATTTGTCAAACACAAGCATATTTTGAATATTTTAAAGTAAAACTCTGTGATCAAGACAACAAGCCATGGGCCCCTCACAAAGTGTGCAAGCAGTGTGTTGAGAGTTTACGGATGTGGACCAAAGGAACATGTGAAAAGTTGGCATTTGGTATCGCCATGGTTTGGCAAGAGCAAAAAGTTTGTTACTTTTGTTTAGTGAAAACAAGCACATGTCTGTGAAGTACAGTATTTTTCATATTTTTTAAGAAAACGGGGATCCTATAGTTCAAAAACTTGACGAGATAGAGAAAAACTGAGATCAGTTTTCGATCCCGCAACCAATAATTAGTTAAAAAACAGCTGTCAGACCTAACTCAACAAAAATTGTGTTCCCCAGTGTAATCAAGTGAGCCAGGTAAAACTGAACCATATGTTCAATTGGTGACCTGCGTAACTAAACCTGATAAAATTGACAGTTTTGAAGAAATACAGACACATTCCTTTCTGAATTTTACAGATGGACTTTGGGTGATGTATTGTAGCTTTCAATGGCCATCTTGATAACAGTCATAGGTAACTAACAATTGACAGACAGCAAACAGTACACACTAACATGCTCACTCTCGGCACTGGCAGCCGTAGGTCATGGTCTTAACTAGGTCTCAGAAAGAACCTCACAAGTTTAGTAATAAAACATTTGGAACCTACAAGTTCTGTTACTGTGGACCATTATTATTAGTTAAGTTTGGCCATGTCTTTTTTTTCATTGAACGTTTCATTTGATTGTGGTTTCAGTTGGGTTTTGTTGGGAACCGTTGGCTGTTAATCCCGTGCATGCATTGCATATGATTACAAATAATATTGATGTGCCTTTGTTTCAACGTTTTTCACAGATTTTCATTTGGTGTTTCATGTTGAGCCTCACAACCATAGTGCCTAAACTAAAATATGATCTCTATATGATAGCTGTTCTCAAAACCTGACAAGATAACACATTTAACAGCAACAAGATAGCATTGAGAGGAATTGCACAAGTGGGGAAGAAAAACACAAGCTGTCACGACCTCAGAAATGAAGTAAAAGCTTAGTCAGAATTTGTCAGAATAAAACTAATGTTTGGATGAGAGAATAACCTGTAATGTCTGCTACAAGATGAAGTTGAGTTTAAGGTTTCATTTTTACAGCTGTACAGACACAATCTGTTATCCTGCACACGATAACCTGTTTATAAAGTACAAACAAACTCTGACTGTGATGTTACTTCATATTTGAAATGCTTCAAAGCTTTAAGGAGAGTAATTTTACACACATCACTGAGGTGCAAGGCCAGAGACAGAGAATAGCATCAATGCAAATAGGTACGCCTGCACACTTACTCCATGCCAAAAAAATTAAAAATAATAATGATACTTATTGAGAGTTATTTTGTGGAATGGGGTAAGTGTTGAGGCTTTGCACAGGTAACTAATCCACCAAAATATTCAACATTTGCCAGATAAAAAAACAAAAAACCTACAATATATATAAAAATGCATAACTTGGACGGAGGGTGATAATTGTATGTGGTTGTTTGTCCAGGTTCAACACTCATTCTTTGTGCATGATAATGATAAACAAGCCTATTTTGGCAGCTTTTGAATATGCAATATGGGCCTGTAGCACAGTTAAAATAAACACTGTGAACACAGGCTGTGGGTAGAAGATGCATACAACAACTGAAGAGAGAAGAGACAACAGTAGTTGTGCAGTCCGTCTCGTTCTAGCTCATTGATGTTTGAAAGAAGCGCTGATGGAAGAGCGGTTTCTCAATATAATAACAATCCGATGTGTAGTCTCTTTTACTGCATCTTGTTGATCTCTGGAATGAACCACTGGAGCACATCACAGGACTTTTTGGACAGAGATTTGGCAAAGCCACAGTGATGTCCTCCCTCCAAGTGAAAAGTTAACCTTTCGTTAACTTGTGCCGTACCCTCCTTCTTGAAAAGAATTTATCTAATACACTGATCATATATTAATTTAGTCCATTTAGTCCATCCATTTCCAAAAGTTGGAAACCCAAGCATCAAACGTGAGATGCTGTGAAGAGACAAATGTTTCACACGCTTTTCCTGAATGACAGAGAATTGTTGGAGATGGAGCTTTTACTCCCAAATGAGCTTTAGATTATTTTAGCAGAAAATCCATATGCTCCTAAAATCACCATGAATACTGTTACTGTACCTACAAATTGTCTTTTTTCTTTTACCCCTCTCCCTAGAGCTTAAGGGAGATCATGATACCAATCCCTTATCAGTATCAACAGGGACAACTTCACCCTGCTGTCTTCTTCTCAGCTTTCAGGATGTAAGTCTTTCTTCTTGCCTTTCCTCCAATAAGAAACACTACAGTCTGAAACATAAAACAGAAGAGAAACTTCTATTAAACATATGCACTTTCATTTTTCACTGACCAAGTGTCTCTTACCGCAAACTGTCAGATTATAAATTGGGCAACATTTCCCTGTCCCTCTCCATATGGATATATCATATATAGACTGAGCCTTGGGACCAGAGCTACTCAACTTCAGTTCACTGGTAGAATAGTGCCCTTAGATGAAGCTAAGTACTTTGCCATTATGAGGAGTTGCATACAAAGTAGTTGCAGCTGTAACTATAACGGTAGGATGTATACAGTGTGGTTAAAGCATGGAGACCTGGGCCACTGTAGCAGCATATTAAACTAATAGTCTCTGGATGATTTCCAAACCACACAAAGACTTCCTGTGTGTGACAGTCAGGCATCATTTTTTATCACAAAAACAGCAAGTATATTTTCGGCCAAATGAAGCACAAAATAAAAGAACTCCTCCTCACTTTCCTTCAGAGAGTTAGAAGAGAGGATAGATACCGCTGTCGTGTCTGTGTACTAAATATAAAGTGACTGCTTAGCATAAAGACTGGACTGACTCTGTCCCAGTTCCATCCCAAAACCTCTAAATTACCACAAATTAACATGATATACTAAGCTTGTTTAACCCATGCAAAAAAGTTTAAAAAGCCCACTTTGTTGTTCTAAATTGGCTCATGAGTCTGACTATTTCTTCTTCAACCAGTGGAAACCTAAAACAGAAAGTTGCACTACTACTCCCAGCTATGAAAAAAGACACAGCATGTTGATGTCACGGGTGCTGGTTGGTGGATTTTGTCTAGATGTTTCCACCTCTTACCAACCTTTATGCTAAGCTAATCAGCTGCTGGCTGTAGCTTTATATTTAACAGAGAGACATGAGAGTGGTGTCAAGAAGAGTTATTTCTCAATGTGCTGTGTAACAATTCCTCGATTCAGTTATCCCACAGGACTTTGTTGGGGTCCTGACCAGGAATCATATTCAATGTCATTGAAAAATATTAAATATAACAATATTTCCCAAAAAAAAAAAGAAAAGAAAAGTTGAAAAGTAACATAATATGGTACTAATGGACCTCATGGATTTATGAACTGTATGTAATGAGGTGGAGTGAGAATAAAGTGTCAAATACAGATTAACCTGTGTCAGGCGCCTCATACAAATGGATGGAAAACACATGTTACTGTAAGTACAGCACGTCATATGAGGATTTCCTGTATTAAAAGACTTGAAATTGCTGAAGTCAAAGGTCAATGGCGAGGTCAGGAGGGAGTGAAGTGTTCAGGAGCCTCTAATATTTATTAACGTTTGGCCAAGGAGAATTAGAGACACTTTCAAAGCACATCAGAAGTGCCTGAGTCGGTCTGACATTCTGCCAAACTCATGCTGGTGGATAGACTTTAAATATTTAACATAATTTAAGTGCATGCTAATATGTACGTAAGCACTGGCACGTTTTGCATTCACCAATTCTTAGGTGTGAATCAACACAGATCGCATAGATACAATACAGAACTGCTGATATTTTAATATTTCAATGTTGGAGAAGCAACAGCTTTGCAATGTTTGGTTTGTGAGTGTATGGCCAGCTGTCTACTCACTCAGCTGAGAAAAAAGGGCTGATAATGTCTTGCTGCTCATCACTTTGCCATATGATACTGAAATGTGTTATGTGTGGGCTGCTGTAGTGATGACAGTTTGTGCTACTTCAGCGTGATGCTGACAGATTATGCGATTGTGATGCATGCTGCCGTTTGAAACGATGAACCGTGAATCAAAGTAAAGCTTTAAATGTTGACTGCCCTTTTAAAGCAACGTTGCATGACTTGTTCTACCATAAAACAACTTTGTCTGTTCCTGCACAATGTAACTTTTGGCCCTGGGTACGAAGAGCGAAGAGATTTGGGTAAGTGGATCATATTTTATGGAGTATTAGTATCCTGATGGCTGCCCGGACCGTGAGGTCAGAGCAGTGTTTGGACTACAGGTGTTTTGGACCTCTGGGAAGAGAGGAGGTTTTCAGGTCTGGGATATGAGGGAATGCTGGTGGGGGAGCGGAGCCTGTGTTGTGCTAGAACAGGAGCTGGGCAAGTGGGCAATGTCTTGCTTGATGTTTGGCTGTGTTCGCTAAGTCAACTCATTAGTTTTAGATCATGGGTAAAATAAACATACATGTGTGTGTGGTGTTGTGCACTAAAACTGCAGATGCAAAATTGCAAAATTGCAAAAGTCCAACACAGTGTTGCTTTAAAAACCTTCCTTCAGAGGTCTAGCAGGTTTAATTAATGTCGTCAGGGGACACATAACAGTGTAGCACTGTTCTTGATGAATGCAGTCACATGTGTTCAATCTCCACATGTTAGGGCTTCACGAACAGGAAACGCTAAGTGTGGTCACATCCTGACACTGAGGGAATATCATCGTGTGTATGACCAGGGCGCCTACATGACCTAAATGTCCTGTTATGCTTCTAGAAAACATTCCGTGTCCATGACACTGAAGTAAGATTTAGACTTGGTCTGGGGGGGGCGGGATTGGGTAGCCAGATGTTTTTGCAAAACAATTGGAGTTAGACCTTCCCGTGCTCTGAATATATGAATATCGAATACTTTGGATGAGTTGAATATGTTAATGCATAAAGACGTTTTTATGAAATCAATTCCTCTTTCAGAATGACATGGCCTTTTAAGTGAACATAACCAACACGTCCCTTGTTCTGTCGCCTTGCAGCTGCTCTGCCAGAGTTGACGGATGGAGGCATAAAGACTTTAGTCGAGTCACACGTGGAGCTTTTTTTAAGTTTTTAAGTCTACACAAACACAAAATGAACTACAGATGTGCTGCGTACTGAACGAGAGAGGCTTCAAACTGTGAAACTAGAACGAAAACAGCGCTTGTTAAAGATAAATTATCCGTTAAGTTGTTCCCTGCACAACCGTACGACTCCTTTCAAGCTACTGCATGAATGAAAAAGTGCAATCTGTTAACTGCATTTCAGTAATTTTATGATTTGCCCTCCCCAGTTAGTTTTACAATGTTTACAGTTTTACAATGCTTTCGTGGTAGTAAAAAAAAAAAAGGTATTTTCTATTGCTCTTGCTGTTATGAAGAAAATGTGTGTCTGTGTGTGTTTGGAAATGTTTTTGACAGGCAGGAATTTTAAAACCTCGGCGATAAGTGCTTTTTCAGTGAGCGAAAAATAATATGCAGGATAATATCACTTCTGGAGCCACAAAAACCAGCGCAACCTAGACTTTTTTGGCAATGCTTTGACTGAGAGCAACCGAGGACACTTCAACATCCAAACAAATAAATTACCGTCCATCCTCACTTCAAACTGAGCTCTGTTCTGTTCCCGATTGACGGACGTGAATGTGGCTTTCTAAAGGGTTTGCTTCAACTGTCATGATTTTAAAGAAAAAGAACACTGAATCAACTCAAGAAGATTTTATTGTCACAGCCAGGAAACAGAACAGTATAACATATACGCAGGAGGCTTTTTGGGAGGTGCGGGTACAGAAGGACTCCCACTGTAAGACCCATGAGGTTGCCAAGGTAGGAGTATACATTGCCACATATGTTCACGCATACAGTATCAACCATGAAAAAGTGCACATCTACTACAACACGTTTGCATTGCTAAACTTCATACTGGAAAGAGTCGTCTGTGCAGTGGGCTGCGTGACAGTCTCTGTACATTCACATCAGAAAATCCAACATGTTTTTTTCTTCTATGTTTCCTTTTTCATACTCACAGTCCTGCTGCTCCTCCATGCTCACAAAGCATTTGCTGAAGAGACAGTGCATGGTATGGCAGAAGTTGTCCAGAAGAGATTTCGGAGAAACATATCGCCATCTGGACTCTGGCACCCTGTCAGGCTCTTCTGTTAAAAGATCCCAAGTGTCCTGAATACTCTCTGGAAGCTCCTGCTGGAACACCTGGACACACATGAGTGAAAGATGGTGTGTGAGTAAATGGATTTGGATTCATGAGGTGCTTTCCATTTGAAAAAAAAAAGAAGCCCACTGTGTTATCAGGAATAAATCAACAGCATGAAAACAAAAACATTCAATGCAAGCATTTCGAAATGTGATATTTATGACGGTTATATCATCACGTCCTGATGGAGGAGAAAAAATTAGGACAGTAACTTATCCCAGCAGCAGAAAAAGGAAAGATTGATCGCCCATCAATCACTTTTTCATACATATTTCAACCATTTATATATAGAGAAAGCCAACAGGTGCTATAAATATATCATATTTCAAAGTATCCATGCTTAACATGTGACTCCTTTAGACTGTGGATCCTCACACCCAACAAGCAAGATATTTGGTTGCTCTTCCCTAGGTTCACTTTCTGTTCTCTTTTTTTTAGACACACAATTACCTTAATTGTCAATATTGTGACACTATGGTGTATAAGTACAACCTTTACCTAAAAATGATGAGGGAGGATGCATTTAAATTACAAGAAAGACTAAAAAAGAAAGATATCAATCACAATTAAGTAATTTCATCTTCTGACCTTCTGTCAGCTGACTCACTGTCTACTTCAATCACTGATCACTGATAGGACAACTGATACTTAAGTTAATGTCCAAAAGTCCACTCCTGACCTTAAAGACAGAGGTTGATGAGGACACATCAAACGGAGTATCTGATAAAATACCAGCATCATTAGAGAAAAACTAAATTTAGTGGAACCGCCTGATTTCTCATTACCCTGTAAAATATCCCTCATACGCACGTCTCTGAATGATCAATGAGTGAACTATATTCACCTTCGCTGAACTGGATCAGAAATAAAAGATGTACTTGATTTTCTAGTGATAAGGCCATTCATTCCCAATCTTGATAAATAGGAATAATGTGACATCCGTCTCCTGTCAAATATCCTCTGTCCCTCTCCTGATGGAAATTCACTTACATGCTGAATTGCTTCATTCGAAGAAGGAATTTAATAGAGCTGTTGTGTAGAGCGGATCCGTGAACTCTAGCTTACCTCAGCATGATGCGACTGCACAAAGACTCCCTCTGCATCCCTGAAGCGCCTCTCCAACTCGGCCGCGTATGGACGTGACGGGTGTCTCTCTGGCATGACCCGGATGATCTGAAATTTCAATTTGTGTTTGGTTTAGTTGCCTTTAAACGTGACGTTTCTCCATTCAGACTACTTGTACACAGACAAAACTAAATGTGTGAGATGGTAGACATAAAAATTAGTAAGTGGTGGTGTAAATGTAAGAAAGACAGGTTTTCTCCAGTGTCTACCTGTCTGTTATCGTCAACATGTGCCTGTTAAGTTGCGAGCATGTGAAGGAATTTCAAAGCAGTCTTTTATTTTGGTAGATTAGGGAATGTGGGAGGAAATATGCGCCTCAGAAGTGGCCACACATGGAGGTAGGAAGTTGGCGGTGGGGGGTGTGACTTGTAATTAACCACTGATGTGACACACCACAGGGGCATGTGCTGGACTGCCGGCCAAAGCCAGTTGCGGCCGACCTCAAATCTCGTTTGGGTTGTTTCCCCTCAGATGGGGTCAGATCTACTCACGAACGAAGAGGAACAGCCCTATGTCAAATCTGCAGCGTGAATGAATGCCCTCCCTCTCAGGTTGCAAGCCCAGTAGGCAAACATTGTTTTCAAATTACAGGGTAGGCTAAGACAGGCAATGCTCATGCTCGGGAATTTTCAGATGCAGAACAATGAAATGAGGACAATAAATTAACTAAAGCGATTGCACTTCCAAGAAATGTAACAACTCAGAAGATGTGACCACTTGGTATTAGATTTCAAGTGGGGTTTAAGGGTGTTACCAGTTTCTGTAAGTGATGCACACTTGTTTATGTGTCAAAGCACTCTTACTGTAAGTGATAAAGACTGCAAGCGTGGGTGTGAGAGAGAAAACCAAACATGACGAGAGCAGGTGAGAGACATGAGCGCCTAACACACTCATAGCTGCACTCAATCAATGAGCTGTGAGGTTTTATTTCACCAGAGAGGACAGAGAGCTGCAGGGCTCTCACCCACTAATTAAACCTGTCTGTCTTCGTCAGAAGCTCAAGTGAGCGATACACAAGGTTTTACCTAAGGGCAAACTGGAGGTGCAGGTGTGGGTGGCGTGGGACTACTTTAAAAAAATGGCCATTCTTTAGCCAGTGTTGACCATCTTTACGGATTTACTGACAGAAGTTCAGTCTTGTCAGTTGCCTAAAATGAAAAGTAGGAAACGTGTAAGAAGTGATTTATGAATATAGTGCTCAGCCTCTACATAGGTTAACATCACTGGCACTGCAAGCCACACTAAACGCCTTTCATGACGGTAAATCTTCGGCTGTCCACTTTTATGGTCCTCAGTCGACTTAAGTTGCCAAAAGACAACACGTGATTTGTGTGATTGATGAAGAAGCTCTATTTTTTTTCCCATCCATGCTCTGATTGTTTGACAGTGTGCAAAGATGCTGTCAAAGTGTAGTAGATTGTTTCAAGGACAAGGACCCCGGTAGTCAGTGGTTAGTTAGAATAAACAAAAGGACATAAAATCATTATTTCTGGACAAAATCCAACAAAGTGCAACTTTGCTCGGACTTTATTTCTCCTCTTACCTTTTTTAACACGCCTTGGTTGACCTGGAACCACAACCTCTGGAGAACCAGGTCATCCAATCCCTCCACCTGTAATCTCTGCATTAAGAAAAGAAGAAAACATGTAATTAACAGGTTTATCAGATTATGTGGAACTGTGACATAAAGAACCATAAAGTTTGAAATTTATTTAGATATTTTCACATTTGATACACTGCAGTTGGAGTTGTATTGGTCTCTGTAGTGAGATATTTGACTTATGAAGGCACATGGAAAGCATCATCTGAGGATTCTCCTCCACCATGTCCAGGAAAAAGGAAAGGAGTCAATAAATCAAGAGACAGAATCATGACTCTTACCATTCTGCTGATGTTTGACAGTTTAAAGACTTCGTTATGATGAACCCTGATGGTGTAGTTGATGGGGAAGTTGTGCTTCTGTAATACAGAAAGAAAGAAAGAGAAATATTTCGCATGTCAAATTCATAAATCATAAAGTTGTAATGCTTTATGTGAAACTAATATCTTTAGACAACTTTTATCAGCTGTGTTCTGCAACACAGCCGTAAATATTTCACAATCTATTAATGATAAAGCCCCCGTCTGGAACAATTCATGAGTCAGTGACATTATTTCTTGTCAAAGTCGGATTAGTACTAGTTGTTTTTGTTGTTCATTTGTGTCATACAGTTCCACGTGGATTTATAAGACACATAAAATACTCTTGAAGTGAAACATTTATCAGTAAACAACATCAATTCTGTAATATTATATCAAGAACAGATGTTTGTCTTTAAAAACATTTAAAAACAACCGAGGTTGACCAAAGTGCTGTACAGGTTGATACAAATAATATACAAATAATATACATATAATACATAAAGTGCCATAATTACAACGGGTTAAGACAAATGATAAGAAAAAGTGCGAAGATTTAAAAACCTCAAATGATCCAGCAGATCAGTTATTCCATAGCCTAGGGGCCGCTGCCACAAAGGCTCGGTCACCTTTGGTTTTTAGTTTTAATTTCGGGGCGACGAGTAGCAGCTGACTAGAGGATCTCAGTGTTCTGGCAGATGGTCAGAGATACACGTTTCACAGGTTTCATTAACGCTCACAGATAAATCGTGTGATAAAACCAAATCTAAAATGTGCCCTTTCTCGTGAGTTGGGTCTTAAACAAGATTAAAAGATTCAATGAGGTTTAAGAAATCAGTGACCAATGGTCTTGATCTTCAGCAGACATATATATTGAATTCTCCAGAAATAAGAAAATGATCGTATTTCATGAAGACACATGACAGAAAATCTGCAGAGTCACACAGGAAGTCCTTGTTAAATTTTGGAGGCCGATAAACAACAACATAACAGAGAAAGAGGAAAGTTGTAGCTCAAAAGTTTGCAGTTCAAAACTGGAGTAGGTAGCAGATGGAATAGGATGGCACTGAAAGCTGGATTTGAACCCCGAGGCCAGGCCGCCACCCCTGCCGGTGTCCACGGAGAACTGAGGAATGAACAGCCGGGAGGAAGGAGTTCAGAGAACGGTGTGCACTCACCATCCCGGAGCCAAGTCTCTGTCAGGAGAGATCAGGTTTTATTTACTAGTGACCTGGTGTTTTTAAAGCTAGGGCCAACCTTGTAGGAGGTGATTTCTCAGCCGTTTTGGTGGCATGGCTAAGAGGACGGAGATTTAAAAAGTTCACTTTGCCAGGATAGGGAGAGCTCTGCTGGGGAGAACGTCCTGCAGTGTGTCTATGATGGGAGATGATGGTCTGTATGGGGAAAGAAACCGGTGAAGGTGGTAGTCATGCACGTGGGGCAGACTGGACGGACCACTGATAAAAACAGACTTCCCACAGTTAATTAGAAGGCTAAAGAGGACATTGAAATCCCTTTTTGTCAGCTCAGATTGCTGACAGGCTGTGTCATTAGACCCCACATGTACTAACACCCAGTTTATAGAAGATGGGAGTGAGTGCAGCAGACTGGGGAGCTTATCCAGGATAACCGGGACCGTGGCCCCGGGGAGGCAGTGAGTGGCTGCATTGAAGAAGCGGGTGTCGAGGAGATGAAGGCAAAGGATTCCCGTGACAGGAGAGTGCACAGTCGTCAATGTGCGTACGGGCAGGCAAGCGCCGTAACGAGGCAGCAGCATCGGACCCGGTAGAAGGACTCCCCGCCGGCACAGGGCAGGGGAGACCGCCCGCCTCCTTCAGGATCCTGCGCCGGGAAGAGAAGGTCGAAGACTGGGTTGAGGGCAATCCATTGGGCCTTGTGGTGGAGTGGCCAGCCATCCGAGCACTGCCAGCCACCAGTAGAGGGAAAGTTGCGGTGGGCGAGGGGGAGAGACGGCCCGGCTCGAGTCCCTCATGTGGTTTCGGGCAACCACGTCGGCCCAGGACAACTGATGGTTAGGTGTCGAGCAGGAGGAGGGCCGCGGACAGGTGGCGGGATCCCACGCAACTGTGTCATGGAGGGTAGTGCTGAGCGAGGCCAACTTTTTGGACTGCTGGAGAGCCACATCCATGAAACTGGAAAGTAGTGAGTCCTTTTTTTGCAGTTCATCGGAGAGCCGTCAGATGTCGTCCTCAAGGTCAGCGATTTTTTTGTTTGCTTTCATCAGCAGTACATCGTCCTCACAGGGTGTAGCTGGCATAGTTTGTTTGTTGTTCAATACAAACAATACAACGCTTAAAACTGGATAAAAAGTCAGAGCTGGGGTAGAGCGCCGGTCTTAAAGTATTAAGGCCAATTAAAGTAAATAAAAATGACAATCTAATCAACAACATCCATGATACCGTACATGCTGGATGGTCCTGATTTGTTTGTTTTTGAGGGTAAGTTTTACACTGTTCATTTACTTTGGTCCTCCCAGCTGGTCCAGAAGTTTGCACCACTGACCTCCCACCCGCAAGGCAACTGTAACAAATGCTTCCACATTTACTCAGACACACTTCAAAACATGTCATCATTCTCTCACCATGTACCGTCGCCTGTGGCTAAGGCTGTCGTTGAGCGTCTTCAAGGGTGTGCACAAGCTGGCTGGCGTTGGGGCCATCTGAACAGGCACGAGCAGAAACAGGCCTACAGAAACAGGAGCGGCAGAGCATGAGATTTCATTTTTTACAGTGTCAAATGTTGTACTGTCACAAAACTCTCTATGCTCTAATAGTCATTGCTCTTTGCATGTGTTAGCAACGTGTGTTTCTGTGTACAGGTTTGAAGTGTTAGCGGTGCATCTGTTTGATGTTAGAACACTTGGAGTTGAAGTAGAGCTACCTTGACAAATAGTTTGACCTGGTCATCCAGATTGAGCATACATCAAAAGGTTTTTAGGTGGATGGAGTGTGTGCCACATATGAAGGCTGAATTCTTACTGCAGATATTTCCATGCACCTCAATTTCACCATTCTCTGCACAGTTGGTGAAATAACCTGATGAACGACCACATTAAACTAAAAATAAGACCTACAGTAAGTAGTCAAAGACTCTGAACGCAAGTCTTAGGCCAAGTGCATGAAACATAATGTGAATGGGCTATTTGATAAGGTAATAACACACACTTTTCTTCACATCCATAAGAGTCTACATCAATGCTGAAAATTGACCTAATGACGGCATTAGACAAAAAAGTATAATTCATCCAGAGGCAAACAAATTTCGTGACAGTATCCATCCAATAGCAGTCAAGACTTTTTAATCAAAACCACATGTTGGTCAAGATCAGTCAAAAGTCTGGGGATCACCATTAGAGTACATCTTGTTGGGATCATGAATGTCCGAACCCAACTTTTTTGTGAATTAGTCTAGTAGATGCTGACATATTTCACAGGTAATTGGAAAGCATTGATGTGCAGGTGTCACGACCAGAAAAGCCAAATTGAGTAAGATTTATCCTGGGTACCATGAATGTCTGTACAGAATTCAACCCATAGAATCGCTTTTGAGATATTCTGCTCTGGACCAGAGTAATGGACTGATTGCTCAACTGACCGACGACATTGGAGGTCAGGAATTGTTTTCTTTACAATATGTGCTCATGACTCAAGCTAATGATCAATACAAACAGAGAAAAAGCTCTAGTATAACTCAACAGCATTACCTGATGTAACATGTTGACATTTTGACACTTTTTCTGGGGCTACTTCCAACCAAATGGTCTTAATTCAAAACTATATTTACTAACTTAAATTGCTGATACAGTTGTAGAAGTCCAGTGTTTCTCAATCAACAACGAAATCATGCAAGTGATTCATCATTTTGGCAGTTCACTGACCCACATTACTGGCATGGTGTCTTCATCAGAGGCATATGTCGAAACATTACTCTGTTTGCACAATTAAAAAGAAGTTTGTGGTCCTGAATTTGAGAAGCCCTTGGTTTGGTTGCATGCTGCTGGAAGTTGCACGGAGAACACTGTTTTAGTTGTTGAGATATTTCAAACTGAACCAATGTGGCAGACCAACCAACGAGCTAACATAGCTGAATAGGTCTCCCTGGATTTCTAAGAAGCCTGACAGTTTAACAGTGTAATAAAACCTTAGACACCCTGTTCTCACATCATGATACTTCTGCCTTCGCTGCTGAATGTTAACATAGGTTGTCTCAACAAGCAGCCACTGCCCTCCTTTTTATAGACATTATTTGCACAACGACAAGAGGTCACTTGTCAGGAAAATGTCAAATGTTTTATGCATTTGAACAAATTACTGTTATTGTTCTCATGTTACTTGTAAAAACCCACTTTATTAAAAAGTAAAACACACACAGTGTCCTTGACTTTAGCACATCAATCAACCAAACAACCATCTTGACAGCCGCTTGGGATTATAATCAGTCAATCTAGCAGACAAAAAGTGACTTTTGGGTCGACTTTCTTCCTATTCATGTCTGTCAAGTCTGTCTTTGGTTTCCCCCAACCTTTCACTTCAACTTATCTGATTTCCCCCCTGACCTCTGTAAAGCCTTCATCTTGTTGCTGTCAGTATCTGGACTTACACCTGTGTGAGAGGGGAAAAACACGTGTCCTGTGGCCTGTTTTACTGATCAGCAAATATTTCACAAATAAACAAAGGCGAAATTTAGAATCTGCGTCGCAAATTTTTGCTTTGCTCAGCATTTTTTTCATGCGCTTGCCTGTCATATACTTTACTTAATAACTGATGGACTGACCAACAGGTCAATGATGGCCAGATCATCAAAAACCAAATGACTGAATGTTGTCTTGTTATGTAGGGCTGTTTTATGATGAATAAAGGTACATTTGTGATAATATTAATATATCACTGATGTGTAAACTAAACTGTGTCACTGTTTTTTAGCATTCTGGGAACATTTCTCCTGCATTCACTTCTTGTTGCTTAAGAAATCATATAAATTTCCTCTTCTCTACTGTTTAGGGTTCTCACCTTGGAAACTCCTAATGGTTTAAATGCCTTACTTCTTATTTTTTACCAAAATTGAATCTTAATCTTAGAGAACAAAACATGGGAATTTCTTTTGATAAATATGATGTATGAACAGTGCAGGTAGAAGTAATGCCAATAGTAAATCATGCTGAAGCTACTTCATCTCATAAGTTTCCTGTTTCCTGACAATGCTCACAGAGAGAGGCACTCAGCACGACGTGAGACATTTACAATTTATAACTGAAATGAACTGAATTTCCCATGAGAGCAAAAAAAAACACATACCTAAAACACCTTTAAAGAAAAGTTCACCTGATGCTATGGGAATATGTTTGTCAAATGGATACAGTCATTCCTGACCAGCATCAAACACAGACTTAAGGGTGTATATGCAGCTAACCTCAAAGTCTTTTTGCACAGCATATTTATCGTGCACTTTTCTTGCCACCTAGAAACTATTTGGGCACAAATACACGTTTTTCTAGCAGTAGAGCTTGTGCTTTGGGTCAACATCTGTTTAAGTGTACGCAATATTGATATATAGAGTATATATTTTCACCTCTTTACCGTACCATCAGACAGCCTTTTTTTTGGCACTACTGGTCAGACTTCCAGCTGTTCCCATGCATACTCAAAGACTCTACCACCATAACTCAAAGACCTGATTTAGGTCAATACAGTGCACAGAGAAGTTGGCTTCATGCAACTGCAGGGCACTTCACAAGCTCACCTGGTGCACCGTTCACCCCACATATCAAGGCTTAAGTCCTTACTGCAGCAACTCCTTTGATTCCACTATCTAAAACAACCCCACTTCGAAATACTCAAACTATCAAAGAGTTTCTTGATCTTCAAGACCGACTTCTCAAATGACGTCACACCTGAAGTTTGTTATCCTCAGAAAATCCCACAATAGAAAATACACTTCTTCTATGAACTTGCATTTTGCACTATTGCGCCAACACAAGCTGAAAACTCAAGTAGAGATAAAGTAAAGGCACTTACCCTGAGGTTTACCGTACTGTAGCTACCACCCCATCCAACCTACTGTATACACAAACTCTGTAAGACAGATTTATCTGAGATCTACTTTTCCATTCGACCAAAAAATTGCTCCTTGATCGTGTTCAGAAAAACAACAGCTCATTCAAGCTAATTTAAAACAAAGCAGAAGCTTACACCAGCTACCGATGTGACAGATTTTCACACACAAAAATAAATAAATAGTCCTTTACTGTCTATATATAAACGCCCCCAAAATTACCACTGACCAGAGTATTCCAGTTTCTATAAAAAGAACCATATGTCCTCCTGAACTACTGTGTGTGTGGTGTGTGTGATTCATTCCTTCAAGCCGGCACTTTTCTGCCACTTTGAAGACAAAATCTCTTTTCTCACAGGTAAAAGAGTTGCTGTTGCAACATCTGGAAGTCTTTGTGAGTAAAGAGTCTAGAAAACAACTAATGGAACAACACAGTCACCACTGTGAGAGAAAGCATGCTAAAGTAACACATGGAATAACAGTTTTTTAGTTTCGAATATGCAGCCTCTGCTTCTTTCAGCTGTATTAATTTTGGTGGCTTTGGATAACTAATGATATGCCAGTTGTTTAAAACATTAGCAGTATTTTAGGAGTTATCTCTAAGTTTTTGATTTAGCACATTTTGAGTTTTGCTACAGTTAAACTCAACTGTTTTTATATATGAACTTGTACAGTCCATCATGCTGAAGTATTAGCTCACGATTCAGCTAAGAGATCCAGGGATGGCTTGAAGGCGCAATAAGATATTTCCTGTATCTTAACTTGCGTGTTAGCACTTATGTGTGAAAATATAAACATGGAAATACCTGCGTGATGATACGTGAGCCTGAAAGCATTAATTTCAACTGCATAACCTCAGAATGTTTTTTTTTTTTTTGTACCGGTAGATGAGTGAAAGCTTTTCATAGTGTGTTTCAGTCGGTTGGATCGGATTGCAACACAAACTCATGAAAACCATGGGAGCTTTATTGGCCAAACAGGTTTTTCTTAGTGTACAACATTGTACAACATTAACCAGTGCACTGCTACAGTAAATAGCTTCAATTAAGTGTAATAATTGTAACCACCTGCAATTGTCAGTAACATACTATATGTAGTTTTGACATCACAATACATGAATGCATTAACATACCAAGAGGCCTGTCAGCTATCACAGAACAAGACAAGAGCCAAATGCAGTAATGTATAGGCACCAATGGGACCATGAAATATAAGCTGCAGCTATCATATATTTTGTTGTGACAGTCACAATATAATCAGTAGAAATATAAACCATTTACCTTACAAAGTATTCTACCAAGAATGTGTGCTGTATGCAGAGTATGTATGTATACTGTATGTATTGCAAGATGTTGGCATTGGGTTGCAGAACAAGTTCAGCCTGGTTGAAGGTTCTCAATCATCCAGGAGAGGTTAAATCTACACAAACACAAACCAAAAATATCAACCTCACGGAGGCACTATACAGTAAATTATTCTCATCATCATGGATATCTGCACAAAGGTTCAAGGCATGCCATCAAGATATTTCAGTTTAGGCAATTTGGTAGAACTCTGGATGATACACTCCATCAAACACCTGCAGATGTCTGAAACCAAAGCCATTCAATAGGCAAAGTGTGCTCCCTATATTAAATAGCTTGTTTGACCCTTAAGGGTCAGTACCCAAGAGAGAACAATACTTTGGTTGTTTTCCTCTGAACACAAGTGGGACAAACCTATGCCTGAGGTCCAGGTTAATGACTAGATGTCAGCAGTCAGTGGTAAAGGCTGCACATTCCAGGGGCAAACACAAAGCCCCAGCAACTACCTCTATAAATAAGGGTATCTTCTTGATCTAGCCCACCAGCCTGAGCTTACCAATCCTAGGTTGGACTCGTGTGCAGCTGTGTTGGCTGTGGCAATAGATGAAGTCATCATTGAAGACACAGACCACATTTTGTACTGTGCTACATGGCACCTTTGCCCACTGACCACAATCCAGCAGACTGCAGCTCAAGGTCTATTTGATCAACCCAAATTTCCAGTATTTCATGACTCACTGGATGAATCCTGAGAGGCCACAAGTCGACTAAATGCAACCCTACAAACTCATAGATCCAGATCAGGGTTGGGCCAAACAATGAGGAATGATGATGAATTGTTACGTACACCACATGACATCATTATCACTCATGCCTAGTTCAAATAGAAACCCTGGAAGTAGTTTTAAGATAAGAAACACTGTATAGTCTCAAGAAGCACCATTCATCACCCTTTAATTTCTATACTGGCTGGCAGTACTGCAAGAACTATTGAGTGACAGAAACAATTATAGCTGAGCATTTCGTCATTCAGGCTGCACAGGTGGAAAACATAATGAGCAGGGCTTCAGAGTTTCAATGCTAAGCAAAGAAAAGCACTCTTTGTTAGCTCAAAGCATTTACTGTCAGCAAACGTTTGCTGGACCGGAATGAAGATAATGTTTTCATCATTCAGAGTTGCTACCGTACAGCAAGATTACTTGTGTGCTACTATCATTAGAGTGTATCTCAAGCAAGTTCATTCAACTCCAGCTGGTAGGAGGTTTTGTAACAGAAACGAAACTTAACATACCGTGAACACTTGAAAACTTGTTTGTGCAGTGTACACCACCAAGTGCTGCACTATTTTCTCTGAATTGATTCAGAATCATGCAAGATAAGAATTTTGATTCTCATGTGAATTATTTTTCTTCCACTCCTAACAACTAACAGATCTGGGCCAGTGACCTGTGGATACTTAGAAGGAAATAGGTCATGAACAGTGTCATGCACTGATGTGACATCCACAGAAAACTTCCACATTGAACATCCAACTTGCACGCCAAGAGACTCCCCATTGTCTTATGGAGATGACCACATGCTGCACAAATGGTGGACAATCCAGCACTGGGTCAATGGAAGTACAGCATATATATATGGCCATGTATAGAAATCTTGGGTTGGACATCACAATACAACAAGCAGAGTTCTGCTTGTTGAAGCTTTTCAGGAGCTGAAAGTAAATTCATCTGATGTGCACATAAAAGACTGTGAAAGTTCTTCACAGATCTATAACCAAAGCCAGTTGCCCTAGATTTAACCATTCTTGAAGTATGAGTATGGTCTTTCATCCTTCTGCATTTCCTACAACCCCACAAACAAACAAAACTAATTTAAAACTAAACAAATCGACCTCCAACTTAACATCCCTATACATACACGTACATACACAGCAGGAAACTCCCATCTATAACTTCTCTTTCTCTTTTCTCTTTAAAAAAATGTACGTTAAGTTACCTACTCAACATTCCTCCTCAAAAAAACAATATTTTCCCACATATGTGGTTCTTCCCCATCTGCAGTGAAAATATACTGACAAAGAGAGACTAATGACCACGTTGGAACCTCTGCAGTGTGTTAACACTAATGAGGCTTTCGGAAGTGAGGGGAGGCTGCCTGTGACTCTGTGGGAGGAAAGCTTTGTGAACATGAAAAAACCCAGGGCTGGATCTGGTCTAGATTAAAACCAGGATCTTCTTCTTCTAAAGAAAGCACCAAAACATCGATTATTGTTGGCTATTTTAATTATTATAGGCTAATGTGGACACCAGAGCAGGAACATATAATGCTTTTGTGGTTTTATTTACAGTTAATATTTCTATTTCCACTACAGTTTACTATAATCTTTGAATCATAGCTCAACTGCACTAGATATTTAATCTTTAATAATGATATTAAGAAGGCCAAAATGTTTATATTGTGTCTTTTTTTTTGCAAAGTGTCAAACATAAAATAATTTCAGTGTTCCTGTGCATTGAATGCAGACGGGACGCACACCAGAAATGGAAACATATTGTATCCAGGGATGGATATTTGCATTTGCTTTTCTTGTCTTCCCTGACAGTCCACACTACAAAGCATTCCTACTGTAAGTAAAAGGTACGTTACACTGACCTAAACTCTTCACAATCCCGATGACATTAGAGCCTTAACGGTATCGCGAGCTGTCAGTGATCAGTTTCTCTCTGCTGCAGTCTGTTTTCATTGCCTCTACATCACACAAAACTTCACCCAGAAGAGCTTAATATCTGAAAAACTGGAATCATTTTATAAAGTTTCACACACAGGTTTGAGAAGAGTCAGTCATTCATGTAAGTTTAAAAAGTTATCTGATCATCCAGAAGGTTACTTCTTACAGTATTTTGATAAGGCATTACAATCTCTTTGCAATCTGTCACATTTTAAGTCATGTCATCGTTTATTTTTGCATATATTTTATATGCTTGAACAGTTTTACAAAAGGGAATATGCTAATATCGCTTTGAACATAACCGTTTTCCGATATTACCACAGGGAATTCTGAAGGAAATATAAACCAGATGTCCATCTGTGTTTGTAGTAGACTGACTGTTGTCTTGAAATTTGAAATCAATCATTCCCCCACTAGCTGCAATGCTTTGATCCTTTAGATTCTGCAGAATTTGGAAATATTTCTTACAGGTTCAAGACTGATTGTGTCATTTACTTTTCAACTGAAAATTATCATATATTTTAAATATAGTTACAAATACATCACTGAAATGTAGATAGCTAAAAACACATGGTTGAATGGGAATGTCCTGTCATGCTGTCAACCTTCACCTTGATGATTTGGTGTTCTTGACTTCACTCCTAGTTAATCCCTGGCCACTTTTTTCCCCACTCTCACTACACATGTCTGCATGCTTTTAAAGCCAGAGGATTATAAGGGGCTGCATATCAATCACTTGGCTGTCAAGAGTGAAGAAAGCTTCAGACAAAGCCCTCGGCTGCAGGTGTTGGACATTAAAACCAAAAGGTAGCAAACTTGGGTGCTAAATGGCTAAAAAGGTCAGTATTATGAACAAAGATCTGGAATGTTTCTGAAAAGATCCGAGTGTAGTTAATTAGTTTTTCTTTGGAAATGCTGGCGACAGTATGATATAGCAGGGATTACTTACAATGTAAGCTGGCAATTATCAGCTTTAACTAGTTGGTAGATGGATGGCTTTTTCGACATCCACTTAAGAACCATCAGTAGACCTGTCCACACTCTGTAATCCTGGGGCAAAGGTTGTGACTTAAATGTTGTGTCGAGTGAGGTTAGCCTGAGGTCATCCATCATAACTGTTAATCTCCTGAGTTGTCTCAACAGTATTTATTCTCAAGCCATCATGAATTGTATGTTAATGTTCTAATTAAGCTGCTAGCCTGCAGGAAAAACTAGGATGACAGCTTAATGTTGCTAAAGAGGTAAAAGAAAACACTGTGTCTGTGTCGCTTCTCTGTGTGTAAAGAAGGTTAGAAAAAAAGACACAAGGATGTCTATATTGTACGGTGCATGTGTACGAAATATTATTCCCACACGTGTTTCTGTGTGCAGCAGTGAACTGAAGAGCCACCTGAAGAACGGCTTATGTAGAAATGGTGTTTGTACATCAGCATCCAGAACGAAATGCCGTGACTAACATCTTTACAGCCTGAATCACATTCATCCATGCTGACTCCTAAAAAACGAATTTTTCTCAGAAAGATAAACAACCTCCATTTTTACGGGTCAAAGAAAGAAGGAACGTCAAGGCACCAAGCCTGTTTTCATGGCTGAAGATGCACGGCACACCCGCGGTGCAGTTGGGAATGGGTTGCCGTTAGGAGGAATGCAGGGTGTGTTAATCAAGCATCAATCATGCTTAGACCAACCTCTACCGGGATTTGCGATACAAGGGCTAAGAGAGTGGAGAACTTCTTGTTTTAAAAATAACAGGGGCCACATGATCTTCCTCAGGTAACAGTGATCTGTCATTATCTTCTAACCACAGAATCTGACTTTGAGGTAGTGAAACAAAAATCGTATATGTAGAAATAAATAATAAACTGAACTTCGAGACCCCACTAATAATCTACAGCCAAAAGCATAATAGCTGGAGAGGAGGTCCTCTCTGAAGAGCTGGAGGTATGAGAGGGACACCCCTGATCTGGTAGGAACTGGTAGGATGTTCAACCAACAGGGAACAACAGATGAGAAGAGTCTGGATTGCAATGAACGTAAGGGTGGCAGAGTAAGGCATGGTTCATTGGAGGAGGAAACATAAGGCTACTTTGTAAGCAGGAATTAAAATTTTGAGTTTAATGCAAGCTGCTACAGGTAGTGGAGCTTGGTGAGCACTGTTCTGGATCATCTGAAAGTGTTTCACTGTGCACGACGGTACAGTAATCGAGTCGTGAGAGGACTACAAGCTCTATCAGGCCTAGTTTTTCTCATGTTGTGAAGTGCAAAGCGGCATAACAGGGCAGCTGTTATATGTGAACAGACCAGACACCAAACCTGCAATTTGCCACAGGATTAGAATTGACCTTTCTCGTACTGGATTCCACATTGCCACACGGTAAGCCACCAGAATACGACGACAGCTTGATGAAAAACATCACCAAATATGTTTTTTTCTGAGAACCAAAACCATCTCAGCACCATTTAAAGCAACGAGGGTCACATTATGCAAACACATGGATGTGTAGATGTCTCTTACCCAAAAGGCCTCCCAGCAGGCAGACTGAGTTGGACAGTTGGACCATACTCTTGGGCTGAAGTCTGAAGTCAGCACAGTGTGTGAACATACACACAAAGGGGCAGCCAAACACACACACACACACACACACAGACACACACTACAAGAAGACTGGTGCCTGCAACTCTTTAGCGCGTGTGTTCAGTGGGACACACATGGGTTGTTGTCGGCAGGCTTCAGGTCCTCATCGCCTTGTTGACCATCTCTGAAACATGTCAGCAGCAGCAGCAGATCCTGTTTTTACAGCTCCTGTGCTTCTTCTGTTGCTCTCTGCTGTTGACAGTCTGGAAACAAGAGACAGAAAAACAGTCAGGGAGCCAGGAAGGAAAATAGGCAAAAAATCAAACATATGGAAGGGGGGGGAAAAAAACCTGGCACTTGATGAACAGATGGACAGACAGACTGAGGCCTGAAAAAGTTAAATGTTCCCAGTTATTTTGTTGTAATCAGACCTGCAGAAAAGTTCTGGAAATTTCTGTTATTGGGAAACGATGTTGAACAGGATGTTATCTCTGAAAAAAAGAGCACCAGAGAGAAAGAGAAACTAACTACTGGTGCTTGAGTTTCTTAGTTATGTAATGTGCACGGAGAGTTCTCCAAGAGTCTGAATCTAAGGTGGCTCTGTGAGGCTGTAACCTCGCACACAGCTGTGAGCTTGAGCTGAATGCTAATATGCTCGAATAGTAAATGTTTGGCAAGTACGACCACGTTTACCATCGTGTTTTAGTGTTTTAAGATTGCCACAAAGGTTTGTACACACGTCCATGCCCACCCAAATGGAGATTTCCAATAACTTTGCTGATCCACTGACTTTTCCTGCAGCACCACCAGCAGCTTGACATTTCTGGTCGTTATTGAAATATCACTATCGAATTTATTGTTACAAAATGTATTATGGACAAGAGGATGAATTGAATCTATGTCATTGTATTGCAAAATCTGTTTATGAGCTTAGAGTGACCACTGCTTTTGAATAAAATAAAACTTTAAATCTTTTATCACATAGCATATCACGCTGGATGTGTGTGTGTGTGACGACACGACAGAACTGACTGAAGGTTCAAATTGGATTAAAACTCATTTCTTACAGTTACACTTAAAGGTGCAGTGTGTGGGATTTAGTGGCACCTAGTGGTGAAGTTGCAGATTGCAACTAAATAAATATTTCCCCCGTGCCTCACCCTCTTCTTCCAAGCATGAAAGAAAAACCCTGGTTGTGAAATTCACATTAAAAGCAAAAGGTCATCTCTAAGTCAGTGTTTGGTTTGTCTGTTTTGGGCTACTGTAGACAAATGGCGGTTCAACAAGGAGGACTTGCTGTCACTGTAGCTATAAAAGGCTCATTTTAAGACAACAAAAACACAACGATTCTTATTTTCAGATGATTATACACTGATGCAAACGTACTAAATAATGTTGTATTCCGTGTTTGCCGATAAATACTTTAAATTGTTGATCAGAGATGGTGTGAAAAAAAGTTTCTTCTTTTTTATTGGGATGGATGAAATCCATACATGTACATTTTGTTACCACTCCACTGACACCATTGCTTACATATGGGATCCATATGTTGGAGTCGTATGCTATAGCGTATCAAAATGATGAACAGCTTGGAGGAATGTAGGAGAGGGATCTGTGATTCTGAGGTGCATCTCGTCTACGTGAATCTCAAGGAGAGCAAGGATGCAGGACAGTGAGCGGTGTGGTTTTAAATACGAGACCTCGCAGCATCTGGAAGAGATTACCTGTGAGCCGCAGCACATCTGGAGGAACACATCTACACACAAACACACACTGTAACATGTTGTATACAGTATCAATAAGTCAGTCATTCAGTAGCCTGTCATTCCTGAAATTCTAGCCACACAGTAATCCGATATGCTTAATGTTTCTTCACTCTTCATCACTCTTTGTCAGCAGTAATTCTGTCACCTAAACAAGCATTGTCACGGATACTTAGTGCATGTGACTTAAAATGTACGTGTTTCCAAGGATCGGTTAAAAGATTAGTCAGATTTGGTGGCATCTTGCAGTGTACTCGCTTATTACAATCCCCTCACTTCACCCTCTCCTTACTGGCATGAAGGGGAAACTACAGTGGCCACAGAATGTGTGAAAAACCGGAGAGGCCCTATCTAGACTCAGTATCTGGTTAGTCTATACAAACATGGTGGGCTCTGTGGAAGAGGACCCATGGCGTCTGCAGATCTAAAGGCTTATTCTAAGGTAACAAAAACATAAAAGGTGAATATACCTTATTGATCCCTCGAGGGGAGATTCTATTTTCATTCGAGTTTTACATACATAACAACGAGATAACACACACACACACACACAAAGGCTCAAAGACATGCAAATGTATAGGGATGGTGGAGTGAACGCCCTGGGAACAGTTAGGGGTTGCTTAAGGGCGCCTCAGCAATGCCCAGGAGGTGAACTGGTGCCTTTCCAGCTATCAGTCCACACTCCATACTTTGGTCCATGCTGGACGTGAATCAGCCACCCTCCGGTTCCCAAGCCAAGTCCCTACGGACTGATCTACTGCTGCCCCCCCTTTATACATATTATATTCAATTTCTAGGTGTACATGGATGCACAGTTACTGATAACAGCTTTGCTGCGTATGCAAGGTCTGTATCACCACATAGATATGATAATAGGGACGACTCCTTTGGTACAATATCCTAAATCTATATCCTAAACACTACAGCCAATAAACTACAGCAGCAATCCCATAAAAGTTCCCATTTTTAATCTGTAAACTCTTACTACACTGCATAAAAAGTACTGATGGGACTCATTCTACTTTTTAAATGTCGAGAGGTTCAGACACCGGCATGCATAGTAGTCTGGCGCAAATTTTTATGTGTTGCTCTAGAGGGTTTATGAAATCATAGGGTGCACAATGCATCAATCTGGCGATGAAACATTTGCCAGTAATGATCTGCACACTTATCATGTTTGCTTCCCTCTGTTTAATTTAGTCTGGGTGAGTCTTGTGTGGTCTGGCCGGCAGACAGTGAGAGTTTGTTTTCTTGGACTAGAAGAAAAAAAAAAAAAGAAAGCATGTTCATCCTCTCTAATCTGTTGATTTAGAGCTGGAGTCTGTGGGATGCTACAAATCAACACAAGGACAGCGAGGGTGGGAGCATGAGACACACAACGCACATCTCATTCTCAGTGTCACTGCGAACTTTCTACTGTGAAACTGCGCTGCTGATTCAGTGCTGTTTTCTTCAAAGCTTGTTTGGGGTTTTTCCCCTTCTCTCATTCTCCACAGGTTTTGCCGTGGAGGCCAAATCAAGTATGACAACAAAGCCGAAGGGTCCTGCGCCGTACGTGCCAACTGTCATTTCCTCTACGTACTAAACTTAAACTGCAGACATAGTGCACTCTTAGCATTGCAGAGTGCAGAGCTTACTTCATTTTATCAGTATACAGTTTTTATGTGGCCACACTTCCACAGAGGCTATCGAACAAATCATACAGCAGCTGTATTCAGATGTGGGTCTGCTGGAATTTTATCGCTTTGGGTAAACACAGAGGAGGATGTGTTGTCTCTTGCGTCCAATGTAGTTTCAACAAGAGGCAAAAGCGAAACAACACAGTCGTGTTCTCAGAAAAATAAGGTATTGGACAGACACCTAACTCTCAGTCTAATCGTCTTTTCAACAGAAAGGGCTCATTGTTTATTAACTCTGACTGGAAATGTGTTGTTTGCAAGTGGGTGTAGGTGACTGTGATGTCACAGTTTCGGTGTGAACGCCATCTTTGAGCAAAGTTGTACTGAAATAACTCTACAGCACTATCCCAACACTTCTGGAGAATCCTAAGCACTGATGCCAGAGAGGCTAAAACTTTGGGATTTCCCGAAGCCTCAAGTAGATCAAAAAAACTGTGATTCAGGTAACTGCTGAACATAAATACATACCTCCTTTATAGAAGGTTATGACAACTAATAAAAAACTGATGCAGTGGCCAAAACTTATACAACATCGAGAGAGCAATACAGCTGATTTTGGGGGTCTAAAGATGCCACAACTAAAACTTTTTTAAACATTTCTAAGCCAACCTAAATGTTGCAGATCTGTTGAGAGAACTGAAAGATAAATGTTGGCAGCAAATTCACTTGGACCAGAAGACGTCTGTGCAGGTTCTCAGTCACCAATCGGAAACTGTAGTCATAGGTTCAAAAACGCAAATTTAAATTCCTTGGACTTTACCCCAAGCCAGTAAGCAAGAAACCTGCGATGTGGTCTTTGACTCAGATCTGAGCTTAAAGGCTCACGTCGGGTTGTCACCAAATCAGATTTCAAAATTTTTGCTGAAGTGCAACAATTCTCTCTCTCTCTTTGAGTCAGACAGAGAGACTAACGCATGTCTTTACGAGTTCCGAGCACTGTGCTGGTGCTCCAGTCTACGCCCAGCTGATTTAGAACCTGAGCCAGAGTGCTGACAAGGACCAGAAGGAGAGAACGCAGTACACCTGTTTAAGCGCATGATTCCTGTCAGTTTCTATATTGGTAAAGGTTTTTACTTGTTTTAAAGCACTTTATGGTCTACATACAGTATGTCTCACATGATTCCAGTATATGAACCAGTGCGGTCCCTTGCTGGCTTGTTAAGTGCAGGACTAAAACCTTCAGTTATTAAACTTTATTCTGTTCTGCTTAAATATTATTATTAATTAACATTAATATGAATTACATTAATTAGTAATATCTTTAATTTCTCTTATTGGCATGCCTTCTATCTTATTGTCTATCGGCTTGTCAGTCACCCCTGAGGCATGAAAGGCGCTGTGCAAAAAAGCCTGATTGACTGACTGTCCCAGAGGGGATTCTGCTTTTTCATGCCACATTTCAGCCAGTATAAAACAACTGTAAAAACATCAGCATCTGACAGTTTCAACACTATAAGCAAAACGCAGGAGTGAGAGAGTTCAGCTTACGAAGTTTCGAAGCAGGATGCATGAAACAAGTGAAATGTCAATAGATCTACTGAAAATTACAAAAGAAGAGCAACGTACTTCTAACTTCCTCCCAGAAAAGTCGATATTGTCACACGTGTTTCCCAACTTACTCAATTCGGTTTTTTACCCATTTACCGGACGTGTAAAGGCTGCAGATATTTCTGTTTTATCTGATCATGACGCAACATTCAGTGGACTGTGACCAATACCATCCTGCCAGTGTTCCTGCTGCAAAATTAGACATCCTGTCTATATACTGCCACCGACCAGCTGTTGTATATAGGCCTGCTGCCACCTACAGCTAATGAAGCCCGGGCCATGTGATACACTGGATGTGACAGATGTTTTGGTGAATTATAGGGCCAGTGTAGGATCAAAAAATCCAAAGATAGAACAGAAAGAGAACAGAGGAGGCAAAGAATAGAAGAGGAAAGCTGTGGTGAGTCAGCCTCCGAGCAATGTGTGTGTGTGTGTGTGTGTGTGTGTCTGTGTGTGTGTGTGTGGTGTGACCAGTCTGAGGTTTGGATCTCCAGTGATCATCTCTTTTTGTGTTCACCCAGTCATCACGGGTTAGAAGGTTAGGACTATATGGTTTTAGGATGAGGTGAGACATTAACGGCGAGGGAGAGGTCAAGAGTGAACCGGTACGAAGGAATGTAGACTGATGGAAGGATTAATCAATAAACAAGCAAGAAATGGATGGACGCAGGATGTTCCAGTCCTACTTCAGCTGTGTATATAATAACATATAAATCTCTAGTTATGTAAATATGTATGTATAAATTCTGTAGACCTAAATCCAAGTATATCCTTAGAAATGAAACCTAAATCACAGACCCTGTAATTTTCCAAGTGCACTCTGAGTGCAGCTTAGAGATGCGGCTTTTATGCATCGTTGCTGTGCGAGTGACAGAGGTCAGCATGAGAGCGAACGCGTTGTAACATTCAAGGTTTTGTGTCCGGTCAGCGAGCATCTGTGTCCCGTGCTCTGCGAATTCCCTTTTTGTTTCACGGGCAAGCCAGCAGATGAGCTCATCGGTTTCAAGGGTGCTGATATGATTAACCGATGTGCAACAGCAGCGTAGCAAACACGGGTCGCAGATGTGTGACATGGGGTGTATAGAGCTATGCGATCTGGTGACACCTAGAGTAGGGGTGGTGTTAAAGTGGATCATGCATATTGTTTGTGTCTGCATTAATGCTAGATGAGTATTAATGAGTCTAGTAAAAAAAAAAAAGTCCCTACCACACCCTGCTGTCCCAAGAATGGAGAGTGTTTTCTGTCCTTTTATTATCTGTTAAAGTTGTTACTGCGGTCATAAAGGTTCAGAGAGAAACCTGAGCCACCACAAAAAAGCTGCACTGTAAAAAAGAAACAGTTGCCTTACGGTAAAAACTGACAGCTGTGGTTGCCAGAAGTTTACTGATAAACCCTTTCAATATAACAGGAAAAAGACTAGATTTCACGAAAGCGTTTTATTCCATTTATTATTCATATTCTGTTAGATTTACGGTGCCAACCATGACAAACATTAAATATACGGTGTTTTACTTATTAACAATACTTTATTTGTATAAATCCCCTTAAAAATGCTGTATAAATAAATTCAGTAAAACACAGTCATCCTTCATGGCATATTTACGGTCTTTACTGTCACGGTTTGGCAGTTTTTTCACCGTAAAATCTGCAGAAATGTCAGAATAAAACTGTGAGCCAAAGCCATGAGGTGAGCCGTGTTAATAGTTACATCATCTGGCAGACGCTGACTTCAGTACAAACAACATGAGGTGCCAGACCGTAATCTTGATTTTTATATCTTTTTTACAGTGTGCTTCAAACCTACAATCAGCCTCTCTTGTTAACTGTTGTTAATCTGTCTGCACCTCCACTGGAATGAAATGAGAAGCTGTTTTTTAAATGAATGTTTCTTCTGCTTTGCATGATGGTGATCACCCTTTCTTTTGTTTTCTTTGGTGCCCAACTACAATGCAGCATGCTGTAATACAACCTACACCCTGTCCGGTCCTTTTTTTTTTTTTTTGCAGGCTGTGAAAGCAGGAGTCGGTTCAGTCGTTTGTTGATCTCTGGGGGAAACGGTTGGCTGCCTGCCACAAAGACTTCACCCCTGGTGGCGCATTGAGTCATCCAGGAAGTCATTGACTTTTTTAGTCGGCTGGTTCGCTCACTCAGGTGTGACGTGTAGCTCCATGAAAGAGAGAGAGAGGGAGAGATGGAGGGAGAAGGAGTTAAAGAGAGAAATCATGGAATAAAGAGCGAGGCAGGGAAGCAGAGAAGGAAAGAATGACTCATAAATAGAGGAATATAAATGTGATGTAAATTCCGAGACATGTTTAAATGTTGAACATTATTGACACATCGTCAGTTTGTTGTATTAACAGTAACGTAAATGTTCTCTCCCACAATAGACAGGTCTTGTTTATGACAAATCAGTGATGTTCAGTGATTATGCAGCTTTACTTGTGTTTAAGCAGCATTCCAGACCTTTGCAGGAGTTTACTTGCGATTAAAACAGTTTATTGACAAGGAATCTGAATCAAATGGGGAATGCCTCGCTTGCCTTAGATGTTCTACTCTTTTTGACAGACAAGACAAATAGAGAAACATCTTTAAAATAATGCGCTCCAGTACAACAACACCACAAACCACAGATTCTGAGAGGATCACAAGTTTGGACTTGACACCTCTCTGACAGTGTGAAATTTTTTCCAGCTGCCTTTTATGTTCGTCTTCTGATCTTCTTTCTGCTGCTTGGTGAAGTTGCACCAAGCTCCAGAGTTCCATCTAAATAACCTCGTAGCCAAAGATGGGTCAAAGTTAAGATGCGTCAGTACAGCAGGAATCCTTCAACTGCGAAAGACCTTTTCCTTTAGAATCAGCGTTTCTTTGGGTCCTTTGTATGGTTATGATGCTTTCCACATGGTTCAGCTGGGTTAGTCCTGCGACGTCATTATAGGTTGGGTTGGATTTGGTTGTCATCCTTGTAGATCCGGAACCGACAAGTCCAGTTGCCAGACTTTGAAGAAAGATGACCTG